>NC_057811.1:56006638-56306638 GCF_018294505.1 Triticum aestivum
CGACCCGACCACCGACACCCCGACCCCGACCACGACACCCCGACCCCCGACACCCCGACACCTTGACACCACACCTTTGTTGGAAATATGCCCTAGAGGCAATAATAAAATGGTTATTATTGTATTTCCTTGTTCATGATAATTGTCTATTGTTCATGCTATAATTGAATTAACTAGAAACCGTAATACATGTGTGAATACATAGACCACAACATGTCCCTAGTAAGCCTCTAGTTGACTAGCTCGTTGATCAATAGATGGTTATGGTTTCCTGACCACGGACATTGGATGTCATTGATAACGAGATCACATCATTAGGAGAATGATGTGATGGACAAGACCCAATCCTAAGTATAGCACAAGATCGTGTAGTTCGTTTGCTAGAGCTTTTCTAATGTCAAGTATCATTTCCTTAGACCATGAGATTGTGCAACTCCCGGATACCGTAGGAGTGCTTTGGGTGTATCAAACCTCACAACGTAACTGGGTGACTATAAAGGTGCACTACAGGTATCTCCGAAAGTGTCTGTTGGGTTGGCACGAATCGAGACTGGGATTTGTCACTTCATATGACGGAGAGGTATCTCTGGGCCCGCACGGTAATGCATCATCATAATGAGCTCAATGTGACTAATGAGTTAGCCACGGGATCATGCGTTACGGAACGAGTAAAGAGACTTGTCGGTAACGAGATTGAATGAGGTATTGGGATACCGACGATCGAATCTCGGGCAAGTAACATACCGATAGACAAAGGGAATTGTATACGGGGTTGATTGAATCCCCGACATCATGGTTCATCCGATGAGATCATCGTGGAACATGTGGGAGCCAATATGGGTATCCAGATCCCGCTATTGGTTATTGGCTGGAGAGGTGTCTCAGTCATGTCTGCATGGTTCCCGAACCCGTAGGGTCTACATACTTAAGGTTCGGTGATGCTAGAGTTGTTATGGGAAATAGTATGTGGTTACCGAAGGTTGTTCGGAGTCCCGGATGAGATCCCGGACGTGACGAGGAACTCCGGAGTGGTTCGGAGGTGAAGATCGATATATTGGACGAAGGGTATTGGAGTCCAGAATTGTTCCGGGGGTACCAGGCTATGGCCAGCATGTCCGAAAGGGGTTTCGGAGGCCCCGGCAAGCGTTGGGGGGCCTTATGGGCCAAGGGGAAGGGGCAAACCAGCCTACTAAGGGGCTGTGCGCCCCTCCCAACCCCTCTCACGTAACCAGGAGAGGTGGGGGCGCCACCCCTAGGGCAGCCGCCCCTCCCGGCTTGGGGGCAAGTTTCCTAGGGGGTGGGGGCGCCCAAACCCATCTAGGTTTTCCCCTGGCCACCGCCTCCTCCTCTAGATCCATCTAGAGGGGCCGGCCCCCTCTCTCCTTCCCCCTATATATAGTGAGGGGGTGGGAGGGCAGCCACACCCTTCCCTTGGCGCAGCCCCTTCCTCCTCATACATCTCCTCCTCCTCCGTAGTGCTTGGCGAAGCCCTGCCGGAGAACCACGAGCTCCATTGCCACCACGCCGTCGTGCTGCTGGAGTTCTCCCTCAACTTCTCCTCTCCCCTTGCTGGATCAAGAAGGAGGAGACGTACCCGGGTTGTACGTGTGTTGAACGCGGAGGCGCCGTCCGTTCGGCGCTAGATCGGATCTTCCGCGATTTGAATCGCCGCGAGTACGACTCCATCAACCGCGTTCTTGTAACGCTTCCGCTTAGCGATCTTCAAGGGTATGAAGATGCACTCCCTCTCTCTCGTTGCTAGCATCTCCTAGATTGATCTTGGTGACACGTAGGAAAATTTTGAATTATTGCTACGTTCCCCAACAGTGGCATCATGAGCTAGGTCTGTGCGTAGATTCTATGCACGAGTAGAACACAAAGTAGTTGTGGGCGATGATTTGTTCAATTTCCTTACCGTTACTAGTCTTATCTTGATTCGACGGCATTGTGGGATGAAGCGGCCCGGACCGACCTTACACGTACTCTTACGTGAGACAGGTTCCACCGACTGACATGCACTTGATGCATAAGGTGGCTAGCAGGTGTCTGTCTCTCCCACTTTAGTCGGATCGGATTCGATGAAGAGGGTCCTTATGAAGGGTAAATAGCAATTGGCATATCACCGTTGTGGCTTTTGCGTAGGTAAGAAACGTTCTTGCTAGAAACCCATAGCAGCCACGTAAAACATGCAACAACAATTAGAGGACGTCTAACTTGTTTTTGCAGGGTATGCTATGTGATGTGATATGGCCAAAAGGATGTGATGAATTATATATATATGTGATGTATGAGATTGATCATGTTCTTGTAATAGGAATCACGACTTGCATGTCGATGAGTATGACAACTGGCAGGAGCCATAGGAGTTGTCTTAATTTATTGTATGACCTGCGTGTCATTGAAAAACGCCATGTAATTACTTTACTTTATTGCTAACCGTTAGCCATAGTAGTAGAAGTAATAGTTGGCGAGACAACTTCATGAAGACACGATGATGGAGATCATGGTGTCATGCCGGTGACGAAGGTGATCATGCCGCGCCTCGAAGATGGAGATCAAAAGGCGCAAGATGATATTGGCCATATCATGTCACTTTATGATTTGCATGTGATGTTTGTCATGTTTACATCTTATTTGCTTAGAACGACGGTAGCATAAATAAGATGATCCCTCACTAAAATTTCAAGAGATGTGTTCCCCCTAACTATGCACCGTTGCGAAGGTTCGTTGTTTCGAAGCACCACGTGATGATCGGGTGTGATAGATTCTAACGTTCGCATACAACGGGTGTAAGCTAGATTTACACATGTGAAACACTCAGGTTGACTTGACGAGCCTAGCATGTACAGATATGGCCTCGGAACACAAGAGACCAAAAGGTCGAACATGAGTCGTATAGTAGATACGATCAAGATGGAGATGTTCACCGTTGATGACTAGTCCGTCTCACGTGATGATCGGACACGGTCTAGTCGATTCGGATCATGTATCACTTAGATGACTAGAGGGATGTCTATCTAAGTGGGAGTTCATTAAATAATCAGATGGACTTAATTTTCATGAACATAGTCAAAAGGTCTTTGCAAATTATGTCATAGCTTACACTTTAGTTCTACTGTTTAAGATATGTTCCTAGAGAAAATTTAGTTGAAAGTTGACAGTAGCAATTATGCGGACTGGGTCTGTATACTGAGGATTGTCCTCATTGCTGCACAGAAGGCTTATGTCCTTAATGCACCGCTCGGTGTGCTGAACCTCGAGCGTCGTCTGTAGATGTTGCGAAACATCTGACATACACGTTTTGATGACTACGTGATAGTTCAGTGCGTAATGCTAACGGTTTAAAATTGTGGCACCAAAGACGTTTTTGAAACATCGCAGAACATATGAGATGTTCCAAAGACTGAAATTGGGATTTCAGACTAGTGCCCACGTCAAGAGGTATGAGACCTCTGACAAGTTCCTTAAGCCTGCAAACTAAGGAGAAAAGCTCAATCGTTGAGCATGTGCTCAGATTGTCTGAGTACTACAATCGCTTGAATCGAGTGGGAGTTAATCTTCCAGATGACATAGTGATGGTTCTCCATAGTCACTGCCACCAAGCAATTAGAGCTTCGTGATGAACTATAACATATCAGGGACAGACATGATGATCCTTGAGCAACTCGCGATGTTTGACACCGCGAAAGTAGAAATCAAATAGGAGCATCAATTGTTGATGGTTAGTAAAACCACTAGTTTCAAGAAGGGCAAGGGAAGAAGGGATACTTCATGAAACGGAAAATCAGTTGCTGCTCTAGTGAAGAAACCCAAGGTTGAACCCAAACCGGAGACTAAGTGCTTCTGTAATGAGGGGAACGGTCACTGAAGCAAAACTACCCTAGATACTTGGTAGATGAGAAGGCAGGCAAGGTCGAAAGAAGTATATTGGATATACATTATATTAATGTGTACTTTACCAGTACTCCTAGTAGCACCAGGGTATTAGATACCGGTGTTGGGGAACGTAGTAATTTCAAAAAAAATCCTACGCACACGCAAGATCATGGTGATGCATAGCAACGAGAGGGGAGAGTGTTGTCCACGTACCCTCGTAGACCGATAGCGGAAGCGTTAACACAACGCGGTTGATGTAGTCGTACGTCTTCACGATCCGACTGATCAAGTACCGAACACACGGCACCTCCGAGTTCAGCACACGTTCAGCTCGATGACGTCCCTCAAACTCCGATCCAGCCGAGTGTTGAGGGAGAGTTTCGTCAGCACGACGGCGTGGTGACGATGATGATGTTCTACCGACGCAGGGCTTCGCCTAAGCACCGCTACGATATTATCGAGGTGTAATATGGTGGAGGGGGGCACCGCACACGGCTAAAAGATCGTTGATCAATTGTGTGTCTAGAGGTGCCCCCCTGCCCCCGTATATAAAGGAGCAAGGGGAGAGGCGGCCGGCCTAGGAGGAGGTGCGCCAAGGGGGGAGTCCTACTCCCTCCGGGAGTAGGACTCCTCCTTTCCTTGTTGGAGTAGGAAAAGGGAAGGGAGAAGGAGAAAGAAGGAAGGGGGGCCCCCTTCCCTAGTCCAATTCGGACTAGTCCATGGGGAGGGGTGCGGCCACCCTTTGGGGCCTTTCTCTCCTTTCCCGTATGGCCCATTAAGGCCCAATACGAATTCCCGTAACTCTCCGGTACTCCGGAAAATACCCGAATCACTCGGAACCTTTCCGATGTCCGAATATAGTCATCCAATATATCGATCTTTACATCTTGACCATTTCGAGACTCCTCGTCAAGTCCGTGATCTCATCTGGGACTCCGAACTCCTTCGGTACATCAAAACTCATAAACTCATAATAAAACTGTCATCGTAACGTTAAGCGTGCGGACCCTACGGGTTCGAGAACTATGTAGACATGACCGAGACACGTCTCCGGTCAATAACCAATAGCGGGACCTGGATGCCCATATTGGCTCCCACATATTCTACGAAGATCTTTATCGGTCAAACCGCATAACAACATACGTTGTTCCCTTTGTCATCGGTATGTTACTTGCCCGAGATTCGATCGTCAGTATCTCGATACCTAGTTGAATCTCATTACCAGCAAGTCTCTTTACTCGTTCCGTAATACATCATCCCGTAGCAAACTCATTTGTTGCAATGCTTGCAAGGCTTAAGTGATGTGCATTACCGAGAGGGCCCAGAGATACCACTCCGACAATCGGAGTGACAAATCCTAATCTCGAAATACGCCAACCCAACAAGTACCTTCGGAGACACCTGTAGAGCACCTTTATAATCACCCAGTTATGTTGTGACGTTTGGTAGCACACAAAGTGTTCCTCCAGTAAACGGGAGTTGCATAATCTCATAGTCATAGGAACATGTATAAGTCATGAAGAAAGCAATAGCAACATACTAAAACGATCGAGTGCTAAGCTAACGGAATGGGTCAAGTCAATCACATCATTCTCCTAATGATGTGATCCCGTTAATCAAATGACAACTCATGTCTATGGCTAGGAAACATAACCATCTTTGATCAACAAGCTAGTCAAGTAGAGGCATACTAGTGACACTCTGTTTGTCTATGTATTCACACATGTATCAAGTTTCCAGTTAATACAATTCTAGCATGAATAATAAACATTTATCATGATATAAGGAAATAAATAATAACTTTATTATTGCCTCTAGGGCATATTTCCTTCAGTCTCCCACTTGCACTAGAGTCAATAATCTAGTTCACATCGCCATGTGATTTAACATCAATAGTTCACATCACCATGTGATTAACACCCATAGTTCACATCATCATGTGACCAACACCCAAAGGGTTTACTAGAGTCAATAATCTAGTTCACATCGCTATGTGATTAACACCCAAAGAGTACTAAGGTGTGATCATGTTTTGATTGTGAGATAATTTTAGTCAACGGGTCTGTCACATTCAGATCCGTAAGTATTTTGCAAATTTCTATGTCTACAATGCTCTGCACGGAGCTACTCTAGCTAATTGCTCCCACTTCCAATATGTATCTAGACCAAGACTTAGAGTCATCTAGATTAGTGTCAAAACTTGCATCGATGTAACCCTTTACGACGAACCTTTTTTCACTTCCATAATCGAGAAACATATCCTTATTCCACTAAGGATAATTTTGACCACTGTCCAGTGATCTACTCCTAGATCACTATTGTACTCCCTTGCCAAAATCAGTGTAGGGTATACAATAGATCTGGTACACAGCATGGCATACTTTATAGAACTTATGGCCGAGGCATAGGGAATGACTTTCATTCTTTTTCTATCTTCTGTCGTGGTCGGGCTTTGAGTCTTACTCAATTTCACACCTTGTAACACAGGCAAGAAACTCTTTCTTTGACTGTTCCATTTTGAACTACTTCAAAATCTTGTTAAGGTATGTACTCATTGAAAAACTTATCAAGCGTCTTGATCTATCTCTATAGATCTTGATCCTCAATATGTAAGCAGCTTCACCGAGGTCTTTCTTTGAAAAACTCCTTTCAAACACTCCTTTATGCTTTGCAGAATAATTCTACATTATTTCCGATCAACAATATGTCATTCACATATACTTATGAGAAATGCTGTGGTGCTCCCACTCACTTTCTTGTAAATACAGGCTTCACCGCAAGTCTGTATAAAACTATATGCTTTGATCAACTTATCAAAGTGTATATTCCAACTCCGAGATGCTTGCACCAGTCCATAGATGGATCGCTGGAGTTTGCATATTTTGTTAGCACCTTTAGGATTGACAATACCTTCTGGTTGCATCATATACAACTCATCTTTAATGAATCCATTAAGGAATGCAGTTTTGTTTATCCATTTGCCAGATTTCATAAAATGCGGCAATTGCTAACATGATTCGGACAGACTTAAGCATCGCTGCGAGTGAGAAAATCTCATCGTATTCAACACTTTGAACTTTGTCAAAAACCATTTTCCGACAAGTCTAGCTTTGTAGATAGTAACACTACTATCAGCGTCCGTCTTCCTCTTGAAGATCCATTTATTTTTATGGCTCGCCGATCATTGGGCAAGTCAATCAAAGTCCATACTTTGTTCTCATACATGGATCCCATCTCAGATTTCATGGCCTCAAGCCATTTTGCGGAATCTGGGCTCACCATCGCTTCTTCATAGTTCGTAGGTTCGTCATGGTCTAGTAACATAACCTCCAGAACAGGATTACCGTACCACTCTGGTGCGGATCTTACTCTGGTTGACCTACGAGGTTCAGTAACAACTTGATCTGAAGTTTCATGATCATCATCATTAACTTCCTCACTGATTGGTGTAGGTGCCACAGGAACCGGTTTTCTGTGATGAACTACTTTCCAATAAGCGATGAGGTACAGTTACCTCATCAAGTTCTACTTTCCTCCCACTCACTTCTTTCCAGAGAAACTCCTTCTCTAGAAAGGATCCATTCTTAGCAACGAATGTCTTGCCTTCAGATCTGTGATAGAAGGTGTACCCAACTGTCTCCTTTGGGTATCCTATGAAGACACATTTCTCCGATTTGGGTTTGAGCTTATCAGGATGAAACCTTTTCACATAAGCATCGCAACCCCAAACTTTAAGAAATGACAACTTTGGTTTCTTGCCAAACCACAGTTCATAAGATGTCGTCTCAACGGATTTAGATGGTACCCTATTTAACGTGAATGCAGCTGTCTCTAATGCATAACCCCAAAACGATAGTGGTAGATCGGTAAGAGACATCATATATCGCACCATATCTAATAAAGTACGGTTACGATGTTCGGACACACCATTACACCGTGGTGTTCCAGGTGGCGTGAGTAGTGAAACTATTTCACATTGTTTTAACTGAAGGCCAAACTCGTAACTCAAATACTCTTCTCCACGATCAGATCGTAGAAACTTTATTTTCTTGTTATGATGATTTTCCGCTTCACTCTGAAATTATATGAACTTTTCAAATGTTTCAGACTTCTGTTTCATTAAGTAGATATACCCATATCTGCTCAAATCATCTGTGAAGGTCAGAAAATAATGATACCTGCTACGAGCCTCAATGTTCATAGGACCACATACATCTGTATGTATGATTTCCAACAAATCTATTGCTCTCTCCATAGTTCCGGAGAACGGCGTTTTAGTCATCTTGCCCATGAGGCACGGTTCGCAAGCATCAAGTGATTCATAATCAAGTGATTCCAAAATCCCATCAGTATGGAGTTTCTTCATGCACTTTACACCAATATGCCCTAAACGGCAGTGCCACAAATAAGTTTCACTATTATTATTAACTTTGCATCTTTTGGCTTCATTATTATGAATATGTGTATCACTACGATCGAGATCCAACAAACCATTTTATTGGGTGTATGACCATAGAAGGTTTTATTCATGTAAACAGAACAACAATTATTCTCTAATTTAAATGAATAACCGTATTGCAACAAACATGATCAAATCATATTCATGCTCAACGCAAACACCAAATAACACTTATTTAGTTTCAACACTAATCCCGAAAGTATAGGGAGTGTGCGATGATGATCATATCAATCTTGGAACCACTTCCAATACACATCGTCACTTCATCCTTAACTAGTTTCTGTTCATTATGCAACTCCCGTTTCGAGTTACTACTCTTTAGCAACTGAACCAGTATCAAATACCGAGGGGTTGCTATGAACACTAGTAAAATACACATCAATAATCTGTATATCAAATATACCTTTGTTCACTTTGCCATCCTTCTTATCCACCAAATACTTGGGGCAGTTCTGCTTCGAGTGACCAGTCCCTTTGCAGTAGAAGCACTTAGTCTCAGGCTTAGGTCCAGACTTAGGCTTCTTCACTTGAGCAGCAACTTGCTTGCCGTTCTTCTTGAAGTTCCCCTTCTTCCCTTTGCCCTTTTCTTGAAACTAGTGGTCTCGTCAACCATCGACACTTGATGTTTTTCTTGATTTCTACCTTCGTCGATTTCAGCATCACGAAGAGCTCGGGAATTACCTTCGTCATCCCTTGCATACTATAGTTCATCACGAAGTTCTACTAAATTGGTGATGGTGACTAGAGAATTCTGTCAATCACTATTTTATCTGGAAGATTAACTCCCACTTGATTCAAGCGATTGTAGTACCCAGACAATCTGAGCACATGCTCACTGCTTGAGCTATTCTCCTCCATCTTTTAGCTATAGAACTTGTTGGAGACTTCATATCTCTCAACTCGGGTATTTACTTGAAATATTAACTTCAACTCCTGGAACATCTCATATGGTCCATGACGTTCAAAACATCTTTGAAGTCCCGATTCTAAGCCGTTAAGCATGGTGCACTAAACTATCAAGTAGTCATCATATTGAGCTAGCCAAACGTTCATAACGTCTGTATCTGCTCCTGTAATAGGTCTGTCACCTAGCGGTGCATCAAGGACATAATTCTTCTGTGCAGCAATGAGGATAATCCTCAGATCACGGATCCAATCCGCATCTTTGCTACTAACATCTTTCAACATAATTTTTCTCTAGGAATATATCAAAATAAACATAGGGAAGCAATAACACGAGCTATTGATCTACAACATAATTTGAAAATTACTATCAGGACTAAGTTCATGATAAATTTAAGTTCAATTAATCATATTACTTAAGAACTCCCACTTAGATAGACATCCCTCTAATCCTCTAAGTGATCACGTGATCCATATCAACTAAACCATGTCCGATCATCATGTGAGATGGAGTAATTTCAATGGTGAACATCACTATGTTGATCATATCTACTATATGATTCACGCTCGACCTTTCGGTCTCCGTGTTCCGAGGCCATATCTGCATATGCTAGGCTCGTCAAGTTTAACCTGAGTATTCCGCGTGTGCAACTGTTTTGCACCCGTTGTATTTGAACATAGAGCCTATCACACCCGATCATCACGTGGTGTCTCAGCACGAAGAACTTTCGCAACGGTGCATACTCAGGGAGAACAGTTTTATCTTGAAATTTTAGTGAGAGATCATCTTATAATGCTACCGTCAATCAAAGCAAGATAAGATGCATAAAAGATAAACATCACATGCAATCAATATAAGTTATATGATATGGCCATCATCATCTTGTGCTTGTGATCTCCATCTCCGAAGCACCGTCATGATCACCATCGTCACCGGCGCGACACCTTGATCTCCATCATAGCATCGTTGTCGTCTCGCCAATCTTATGCTTCTACGACTATCGCTACCGCTTAGTGATAAAGTAAAGCATTACAGGGCGATTGCATTGCATACAATAAAGCGACAACCATATGGCTCCTGCCAGTTGCCGATAACTCGGTTACAAAACATGATCATCTCATACAATAAAATATAGAATCATGTCTTGACCATATCACATCACAACATGCCCTGCAAAAACAAGTTAGACGTCCTCTATTTTGTTGTTGCAAATTTTACGTGGCTGCTACGGGCTTAGCAAGAACCGTTCTTACCTACGCATCATAACCACAACGATAGTTTGTCAAGTTGGTGCTGTTTTAACCTTCGCAAGGACCGGGCGTAGCCACACTCGGTTCAACTAAAGTGAGAGAGACAGACACCCGCCAGTCACCTTTAAGCAACGAGTGCTCTCAACGGTGAAACCAGTCTCGCGTAAGCGTACGCGTAATGTCGGTCCGGGCCGCTTCATCTCACAATACCGCTGAACCAAAGTATGACATGCTGGTAAGCAGTATGACTTATATCGCCCACAACTCACTTGTGTTCTACTCGTGCATAACATCAATGCATAAAACCTGGCTCGGATGCCACTGTTGGGGAACGTAGTAATTTCAAAAAAATTCCTACGCACACGCAAGATCATGGTGATGCATAGCAACGAGAGGGGAGAGTGTTGTCCACGTACCCTCATAGACCGATAGCGGAAGCGTTAACACAACGCGGTTGATGTAGTCGTACGTCTTCACGATCCGACCGATCAAGTACCGAACGCACGGCACCTCCGAGTTCAGCACACGTTCAGCTCGATGACGTCCCTCGAACTCCGATCCAGCCGAGTGTTGAGGGAGAGTTTCGTCAGCACGACGGCGTGGTGACGATGATGATGTTCTACCGACGCAGGGCTTCGCCTAAGCACCGCTACGATATTATCGAGGTGTAATATGGTGGAGGGGGGCACCGCAAACGGCTAAAAGATTGTTGATCAATTGTGTGTCTAGAGGTGCCCCCCTGCCCCCGTATATAAAGGAGCAAGGGGAGGAGGCGGCCGGCCTAGGAGGAGGCGCGCCAAGGGGGAAGTCCTACTCCCACCGGGAGTAGGACTCCTCCTTTCCTTGTTGGAGTAGGAAAAGGGAAGGGAGAAGGAGAAAGAAGAAAGGGGGCGCCCCCCTTCCCTAGTCCAATTCGGACTAGTCCATGGGGAGGGGTGCGGCCACCCTTTGGGGCCTTTCTCTCCTTTCCTGTATGGCCCATTAAGGCCCAATACGAATTCCCGTAACTCTCCGGTACTCCAAAAAATACCCGAATCACTCGGAACCTTTCCGATGTCCGAATATAGTCGTCCAATATATCGATCTTTACGTCTTGACCATTTCGAGACTCCTCGTCAAGTCCCTGATCTCATCCGGGACTCCGAACTCCTTCGGTACATAAAAACTCATAAACTCATAATAAAACTGTCATCGTAACGTTAAGCGTGCGGACCCTACGGGTTCGAGAACTATGTAGACATGACCGAGACACGTCTCCGGTCAATAACCAATAGCGGGACCTGCATGCCCATATTGGCTCCCACATATTCTACGAAGATCTTTATCAGTCAAACTGCATAACAACATACGTTGTTCCCTTTGTCATCGGTATGTTACTTGCCCGAGATTCGATCGTCGGTATCTCGATACCTAGTTCAATCTCGTTACCGGCAAGTCTCTTTACTCGTTCCGTAATACATCATCCCGTAACAAACTCATTTGTTGCAATGCTTGCAAGGCTTAAGTGATGTGCATTACCGAGAGGGCCCAGAGATACCTCTCCGACAATCGGAGTGACAAATCCTAATCTCGAAATACGCCAACCCAACAAGTACCTTCGGAGACACCTGTAGAGCACCTTTATAATCACCCAGTTATGTTGTGACGTTTGGTAGCACACAAAGTGTTCCTCCGGTAAACGGGAGTTGCATAATCTCATAGTCATAGGAACATGTATAAGTCATGAAGAAAGCAATAGCAACATACTAAAACGATCGAGTGCTAAGCTAACGGAATGGGTCAAGTCAATCACATCATTCTCCTAATGATGTGATCCCGTTAATCAAATGACAACTCATGTCTATGGCTAGGAAACATAACCATCTTTGATCAACGAGCTAGTCAAGTAGAGGCATACTAGTGACACTCTGTTTGTCTATGTATTCACACATGTATCAAGTTTCCAGTTAATACAATTCTAGCATGAATAATAAACATTTATCATGATATAAGGAAATAAATAATAACTTTATTATTGCCTCTAGGGCATATTTCCTTCAACCGGTTCGGTTGCTAAGTGTTGGTAACTCGAAATAAAAGGCTACGGAATAAACGGAAACTAGCTAAAGGTGAGATTATGATATGTGTTGGAAGTGTTTCCAAGGTTGATGTGATCAAACATCGCACGCTCCCTCTACCATCGAGATTGGTGTTAAACCTAAATAATTGTTATTTGGTGTTTGCGTTGAGCATAGACATGATTGGATTATGTTTATCGCACTACGGTAATTCATTTAAGGAGAATAATGGTTACTCTGTTTATTTGAGTAATACCTTCAATGGTCTTGCACCTAAAATGAATGGTTTATTGAATCTCGATCGTAGTGATACACATGTTCATGCCAAAAGATATAAGATAGTAATGATAGTACCACATACTTGTGGCACTGCCATTTGAGTCATATTGGTATAAAACGCATGAAGAAGCTCCATGTTGATGGATCTTTGGACTCACTCATTTTTGAAAAGATTGAGACATGCGAACCATGTCTATTGGTAGATATGCATGAAGAAACTCCATACAGATGGATCATTTGGACTCACTTAATTTTGAATCACTTGGGACATGCAAATCATACCACATGGGCAAGATGACTGAAAGGCCTCGTTTTCAGTAAGATGGAACAAGAAAGCAACTTGTTGGAAGTAATACATTTTGATGTGTGCAGTCCAATGAGTGCTGAGGCACGCAGTGGATATCGTTGTGTTCTTACTTCACAGATAATTTGAGTAGATGCTGAGTATATTTACTTGATGAAACACAAGTCTGAATTATTGAAAGGTTCAAGTAATTTCAGAGTGAAGTTGAAGATTGTCGTGACAAGAGGATAAAATGTCTATGATATGATCATGGAGATGAATATCTGAGTTATGAGTTTGGCACACAATTAAGACATTGTGGAAATTGTTTCACAACTAATGCCGCCTGGAACACCATAGTGTGATGGTGTGTCCGAACATCATAACTGCACCCTATTGGATATGGTGCATACCATGATGTCTCTTATCGAATTACCACTATCGTTTATGGGTTAGGCATTAGAGACAACCGCATTCACTTTAAATAGGGCACCACACAATTCCGTTGAGACGACACTGTATGAACTATGGTTTAGAGAAACCTAAGCTGTCGTTTCTTAAAAGTGGATGAATGCATCTTCATAGAATACCCAAAACAGTTGGGTATACCTCCTATTTCAGATCTGGAAGCAAAAGTGATTGTTTCTAGAAACGGGTCCTTTCTTGAGGAAAAGTTTCTCTCGAAAGAATTGAGTGGGAGGATGGTGGAGACTTGATGAGGTTATTGAACCGTCACTTCAACTAGTGTGTAGCAGGGCACAAGAAGTTGTTCCTGTGGCACCTACACCAATTGAAGTGGAAGCTTATGATAGTGATCATGAAACTTCGGATGAAGTCACTACCAAACCTCGTAGGATGACTAGGATGCGTACTACTTCAGAGTGATACGTAATCCTGTCTTGGAAGTCATGTTGCTAGACAACAATGAACCTACGAGCTATGGAGAAACGATGGTGGGCCCAGATTCCGACGAATGGCTCGAGGCCATAAAATCCGAGAGAGGATCCATGTATAAAAACAAAGTATAGACTTTGGAAGAACTACTTGATGGTCGTAAGGCTGTTGGGTGTAGATGGATTTTAAAAGGAAGACGGACAATGATGGTAAGTGTCACCATTAAGAAAGCTCGACTTGTCGTTAAGATGTTTTCCGACAAGTTCAAGGAGTTGACTATGATGAGATTTTCTCACTCGTAGCGATGCTAAGAGTCTGTTTGAATTATATTAGCAGTTACTGCATCATTTATGAAATCTTGCAGATAGGATGTCAAAAAAAACATTGTTTCCTCGACGATTTTCTTGAGGAAAGGTTGTATGTGATACAACCAGAAGGTTTTGTCAATCCTGAAAGATGCTAACAAGTATGCAAAGCTCCAGCGATCCTTCTAAGGACTGGAGTAACCATCTCGGAGTTGGAATGTATGCTTTGATGAGATGATCAAAGATTTTGGGTTTATACAAAGTTTATGAGAAACTTGTATTTCCAAAGAAGTGAGTGGGAGCACTATAGAATTTTTGATGAGTATATGTTGTTAACATATTGTTGATCAGAAATGATGTAGAATTTCTGGAAAGCATACAGGGTTATTTAAAAAGTGTTTTTCAATGGAAAACCTAGATTAAGCTACTTGAACATTGAGCATCAAGATCTATAAGGATAGACCAAAAACGCTTAATAATACTTTCAAATGAACAAATACCGTGACAAGATTTTGAAGGAGTTCAAAATAGATCAGCAAAGAAGGAGTTCTTGGCTGTGTTACAAGGTGTGAGTATTGAGTAAGACTCAAGACCTGACCACGGCAGAAGAGAGAGAAAGGACGAAGGTCGTCCCCTATGCTTTAGACGTAGGCTCTACAGTATGTTATGCTGTGTACCGCACCTGAAGTGTGCCTTGCCATGAATTAGTCAAGGGGTACAAGAGTGATCCAGGAATGGATCACATGACAGCGGTCGAACTTATCCTTAGTAACTAGTGAACTAAGGAATTTTCTCGATTATGGAGGTGGTAAAAGAGTTCGTCGTAAAGGGTTACGTCGATGCAAACTTTGACACTAATCCGGATGACTCTGAGTAGTAAACCGGATTCGTATAGTAGAGCAGTTATTTGGAATAGCTCCAAGTAGCGCGTGGTAGCTGCATCTACAAGATGACATAGAGATTTGTAAAGCACACGCGGATCTGAAAGGTTCAGACCCATTGACTAATAACCTCTCTCACAAGCGAGATATGAACAAACCCCATGGGTGTTGGATTCATTATAATCACATAGTGATGTGAACTAGATTATTGACTCTAGTGCAAGTGGGAGACTGTTGGAAATATGCCCTAGAGGCAATAATAAAATGGTTATTATTGTATTTCCTTGTTCATGATCATTGTCTATTGTTCATGCTATAATTGTATTAACTGGAAACCGTAATACATGTGTGAATACATAGACCACAACATGTCCCTAGTAAGCCTCTAGTTGACTAGCTCATTGATCAATAGATTGTTATGGTTTCCTGACCATGAACATTGGATGTCATTGATAACGGGATCACATCATTAGGAGAATGATGTGATGGACAAGACCCAATCCTAAGCATAGCACAAGATCGTGTAGTTCGTTTGCTAGAGCTTTTCTAATGTCAAGTATCATTTCCTTAGACCATGAGATTGTGCAACTCCCGGATACCGTAGGAGTGCTTTGGGTGTATCAAATGTCACAACGTAACTAGGTGACTATAAAATATGCACTACAGGTATCTCCGAAAGTGTCTGTTGGGTTGGCACGAATCGAGACTGGGATTTGTCACTTCGTATGACGGAGAGGTATCTCTGGGCCCACTCGGTAATCCATCATCATAATGAGCTCAATGTGACTAATGAGTTAGCCACGGGATCATGCGTTACGGAACAAGTAAAGAGACTTTCCGGTAACGAGATTGAACGAGGTATTGGGATACCGACGATCGAATCTCGGGCAAGTAACATACCGATAGACAAAGGGAATTGTATACGGGATTGATTGAATCCCCGACATCGTGGTTCATCCGATGAGATCATCATGGAACATGTGGGAGCCAATATGGGTATCCAGATCCCGCTATTGGTTATTGGCCGGAGAGGTGTCTCAGTCATGTCTGCATGGTTCCCGAACCCGTAGGGTCTACATACTTAAGGTTCGGTGATGCTAGAGTTGTTATGGGAAATAGTATGTGGTTACCGAAGGTTGTTCGGAGTCCCAGATGAGATCCCGGACATGACGAGGAACTCCGGAGTGGCTCGGAGGTGAAGATCGATATATTGGACGAAGGGTATTGGAGTCCGGAATTGTTCCGGGGGTACCAGGCTATGGCCAGCATGTCCGAAAGGGGTTTCGGAGGCCCCGGCAAGCGTTGGGGGGCCTTATGGGCCAAGGGGAAGGGGCAAACCAGCCTACTAAGGGGCTGTGTGCCCCTCCCAACCCCTCTCATGTAACCAGGAGAGGTGGGGGCGCCACCCCTAGGGCAGCCGCCCCTCCCGGCTTGGGGGGCAAGTTTCCTAGGGGGTGGGGGCGCCCAAACCCATCTAGGGTTTCCCCTGGCCGCCGCCTCCTCCTCTAGATCCATCTAGAGGGGCCGGCCCCTTCCCCCCTATATATAGTGAGGGGGTGGGAGGGCAGCCACACCCTTCCCTTGGCGCAGCCCCTTCCTCCTCATACATCTCTTCCTCCTCCGTAGTGCTTGGCGAAGCCCTGCCGGAGAACCACGAGCTCCATTGCCACCACGCCGTCGTGCTGCTGGAATTCTCCCTCAACTTCTCCTCTCCCCTTGCTGGATCAAGAAGGAGGAGACGTCCCCGGGCTATACGTGTGTTGAACGCGGAGGCGCCGTCCGTTCGGCGCTAGATCGGATCTTCTGCGATTTGAATCGCCTCGAGTACGACTCCATCAACCGCATTCTTGTAACGCTTCCGCTTAGCGATCTTCAAGGGTATGAAGATGCACTCCCTCTCTCTCGTTGCTAGCATCTCCTAGATTGATCTTGGTGACACGTAGGAAAATTTTGAATTATTGCTACGTTCCCCAACAACCTCGACACCCTGACACCACACCCCGACCCCGACACCCTGACACCCCGATCGACCCCGACACCCTGACACCACACCCCGACCCCGACCCCGACGGGGTCATATATTTGTGAATTAGGATATAGGTCGTATATTTTTTGGTATATGCAGACCAAAATACCCATTAATATTCTTTGGTATATGCCAATCGTACCAAGACTTCAACGTCTTTTCATGGTCGAAGAGACGGCCAGACAGATGATATGGCACAAAACGGGCAAAAGAACCGAACTAGATGTAGATGAGAATGTGATGATGGTGCACACATCGGATGGTGAAGCGTGGAAGCGCTTCGATGCATTACATAAGGAAAAAAGGCAGATCCAAGGCATCCTCGAGTCGCCATCAGCACGGATGGGTTCAGTGTGTTTGGTCAGGCGGCAGCCCCATACAGTTGTTGGCCCGTGTTTGTCATTCCACTAAATCTCCCCCCCCCCCGGGCAGATTATGCAAAGAAAGAACGTTTTCTGACGTTGATAATTCCAGGGCCCAACTATCTGGGGAAGAATATGAATGTGTACATGCAGCCGCTTAAGGACGAATTGCAAGAAGCTTGGGATAATGGGTTCAAGACATACGACGCCTTTAGCAAACAGAACTTCATAATGCGTGTCTGGTACATGTACTGACGCATGACTTGCCGGCGTATGCGCTATTCGTTGGCTGGTGTGTGCATGGAAGGTTCCTGTACCCCACATGCAAGGGAGCTCTTGAGTTTCGTTGGCTGACGGCAGGGCACAAGTATACTTGCTTCAACTTGCATAGACCGTTTCTAGATCCTCGCCATAAGTTCAGGAAACACAAGAAGAACTTCATCAAAGGTAGAGTTGTCAAACACTCTGCACCACCTGCGTTGACAGGCCAACAGACCCTAGATCAGTTAAAAGCTCTCGAGCCAGATCCAGAGCGTCCAGGGTATTTCAAGGGGTATAATAAGGAACACGCCTGGACTCACAAGACATGCTTGTGGGATCTGCCTTACTTCAAAGACCTCCTTTTTCCCACACAACATCGACTTGATGCACACTGAAAAAATATCGCCGAAGCCATTTTTGGTACATTGTTCGGCATAGAGGGGAAATCAAAGGATAATACTAAGGCTAGAGTCGATCAAGAGGAGCTATGTGATAGACCATTACAAAACATGCAAGAACCGAAAGGAAAGCAGAAATGGACGAAGCCAAAGGCATGGTTGAATCTTGGAAGGCCGGCTATGAACGAAATTATTTTGTGGGTGAATATGCAGTTGATGTTCCCCGATGGGTATGCAGCAAATCTAAAGAGGGGAGTGAGTCTTGAAAAATTGAAAATATTTGGTCTAAAAAGTCATGATTGGCTAGCACTGGCTTCATCCCTGAGGATGAATGGCTAGTACTGGCAGAGCTAAGCTATTTCTTCCGTGTTCTTTGTGCGAAAGAACTATCGCTTGGCCTCCTAGAAGAAATGGAACAGTTGGCGCCGGAGTTGATCTGCAAGTTAGAGATGATCTTTCCGCCAAGCTTCTTTAATCCAATGCAACACTTGATTTTGCATCTCCCGACTAAGGCACGATTGGGGGGCATGCAAAATCGTTGGTGCTACTCAACTAAGAGGATGCAGAAGACGCTTCGAGCGAAATGTAAAAATAAACCTAGATGTGAGGCATCGATGGTCGAGGCATTCATCACCGAGGAGGCGGCAAACTTCGTGACAGCACACTACGAAGCCAAAAATCGTCATTTGCATAATCCGAAGCCTTGGTACAATGCTGACGACCCTAAAAAGGGTCGATCCAACCTCAGCCTATTCAAAGGGAATCTCGCACAAGCTAGTGGTTGGAAACCAGTATCGTTGGATGTTGAAGAATGGCAGACCATTTCGCTGTATCTCTTCAACAACCTAACAGAAGTGCGGCCGTACATCGACTAAGATCTCGGTACATTGTTTCGCAACTTCTAATTCCTTTGAACTACTCTTATTCCTGGATATTTGATGCAGTCGATACGTCGCCATATTCTTGTATGGAGCGGTGATCCAAAAGGATTCCGTCGAAGAGTATGAGCTTCTGGCAAAGCAAGGAGGCGAATATCCCGGTTTTATCTCTTGGTTCAAAAAAAGGTAATTTCCATTAAACCATTTCATTTCTTTGGCTAATTTGCAACTAATGCAACAATCCTTTCGTATTAAACATGTAGGCTAATTCAGAGATTATGGATGCCGAATTGAGATAAGTAGCTCATGGTTTTGACTATAAGGTCTGTTCATTTGACAAATACGACATCAGCGGGTATCTCTTTCATACCTATGGCAAAGAGCTATCTATGGCCGACCGAAAGTCTACAAATTGTTATGTCTCTGCTATCGGCGAAGGAGATATCGAGTATTATGGAAGAGTTGAAGCAATTTATGAACTTCAATTCTATGGTGAAAACCCAAAACGTCGTAGTCTTTAGATGTTATTGGTTCCATCCGAGGGAGACTAGAAGGACTCATGAACATATAGGGCTAGTCGAAATCAAACAAAGCACCCATTTGGATGTTCCCGATGTCTATATTATGGCTCAACAGGCAACCCAAGTTTTCTATCTATCGTGGGCCTGTCAAAGTGATCCAAATCTCAGTGGTTGGGATGTCGTTTATGAAGTGCCGCCACGTGTTAGACCACCTCCCCCCAATGAAGAGGATTATGAACCTCACATTAACCAAGACACATATGATGAAGGAGAATTCTTCCAAGAAACACGTCTTTCAAAAAACTTTTCAAGAACCGCTCTAATCCACCCCAGAACATTGAAGTAGACAACGATAGTGAATCCGACTTCACCCCTGAGCCGGAACAAGAAGAGCCGGAACAAGAAGAAGTTACTGCTGCAGATGACCTGTCAATGCTTGAACGATTACGTAAAGGAGGCCTTCCACATGTTGATGCATTTATTGACGATGATGAAGAGCACGTCACTAATAGTGATGATGATGATGCATTTAATGATCCCGGAGCATATATAGACGATTCAGAGTAATATTAGTAATGTGAGGTATTCAATTTTTTATTATATTCATGATGATGATACACTTAAATTATATACATATTATTCATGTCAGGTATTCAAATTTTTTATGTTGTACTAATTTCGTTTACTTTTTGTCATTGCACGTGTTGACTGGATGGTGGGCAAGGGTCCAGAGCGCCCCGAGCCTCCTGCGAGGGCTACTGGGAGGGGTGATTCCATTATTCCACCCCAGACACTGCGGAGAGCGCTGCTAGACAATATGCAGACAGCAGCGGCGGGCACTTCTTCTTCAGCTGGGAGAGGTTGGGGGAGGACGAAGAAGGCTACTAGAGGTGGATATGGCAGCGGGAGAGGTAGGAAGGTTGCTATGCCTTCCTTGCCGCCACCCCCAGCTGATTCACCCGACCACAGGACTGCTCCGTCTGATGTGGACCCGTCTCGGACTCTGGTCCATGAGCCTCAGGTCGCCGATCCTTCGCCCCCCCAGACTTGGGTCGCCGATCCTTCGCCCCACCAGACTCGTGTCGCCGATCCTTCGCCCCACGTGAGTCCTGTCCCAGAGTCTTCGTCCCAGAAGACTCCGATCCTGGAGTCTTCTTCCCACGAGACTCCGGAGGCTAGTGGCCCTACTGATGGTAGCGAGGACACCTTTTTTGATGATAGCTACAGCAATGACGAGCAGGTTGAGAAGGGCAAGAAGGTCTACAAGCGTGGCTGTACAAAGCTCCTGCCCGTGCCGACGACCCCCGACTAGAGGTGGTTGATTGCGCCTAATGGGTTGAAGTAAGTGCATTACTATTTTTTAACCTTTTGCCTTCATGTTCCTTCAAATTAATATCTAATGCATTGGCCTTGTCATACTGCAGGGGCTGGGTACACCCCCGTGGTGTCCGCAGGCCCAACCAGGTCCTTGGTGTGCTTTGCCGGCAGCACTTCCCTGGGTGGGTCACGTTGCCCGGTGAGGGTCAGGTTCCACAGCTATCACTGAGCTGGGAGTTGTACTCGGTTGCCCCAGCCCCGCCGGAGGAGATGGTCGCTGGTGTCTTGTGCGAGACGGCGGCCGACATTGTGTTCCGTCGGTTTTGGGTAATTTCTCCTTTACAGAATTAAAAATCAACACTACCTAGTGATTGTACTAATCAGTGTTGTCTTTTTTGATTGCAGACCTTCTACAGGGTTTCCGAGGGAGAGCAGGAGGCCGCGTCTATGGTTGTCGAAACCGAGTGCAAGCGCCTACTTCAGAACTTACGACACGAGGCTCGGGTGCAGGCCGTTCGAGACTACTACGCCTCGAAGGGTATTAGGAGGGCCAAGAAGAAGTGTCACGGCAAGTTTCTGAGTAAGGAGAAGTACATGCAGGTAATTACCTATTCTTAAGGCCTTGAACTTAGTTTTCTTGATTTGATTCGTAGGCGTAGCGCTGAAATTTCTCTTGACTAACTTAGGTGCCCCCGAGATGGTGTGTGGATAAGATGGACTGTTGGGAGGCGTTGGTGGATGCGTGGTGCTCTCCCCAATGGCTAGTCGAACACCATAGGGCCAAGGATAAGCGCGACAAAATGGAAGGTGTGCCACACCATCAAGGGAGCTCCAACCTGTTTGAGTACGGGGAGAACTGGGTATGTGGTTTGGTACATGATTCATGCAATTTCATTCTTCATGCTAGCATTTATCCCTTCTAAAATGACTTAATATGCTTAGTTAGTTAAAAATGGCATAACTACCTTGGATAGTTCATTTATGACATAATTACCTCTAAAATGACATAATAACCTTAGATAGCTCTATAAAATAACTAAATATGCTTTAGTTAGTTAAAAAATGGCATAACTACCTAGGATAGCTAAATAATGACCTAAACTAATCTTAGCTAGTTCATTTATGACATATTTAGCTCTAAAATGACATAATAACCTTAGATAGCTCTATAAAATGACTTAATATGCTTTAGTTAGTTAAAAATGGCATAACTACCTTTGATAGCTCAATAACGACCTAAACTAATCTTAGCTAGTTCATTCATGACATAATTAGCTCTAAAATGACATAATAACCTAAACTTAGCTTGTTTTCCTCGAAAATGACATAATAACATTACTTAGCTCCAAAATGACCTATTTACATAGCAATATCATTCTTCATGCTAGCTTGAGCCCTTAACTAATATTTTGTTCCTCTCTCTCAGGCGCACCACAACAAGAAGCATGTGCCAAATATGTTCGACCTCTATGGCATGGCCCATACTGCCCCGTACAAGAAGGCCAAGCCATTAACGGAGTCTGACCTAGATCATCCAGAGAGCTTCACCAACATCTCCTCCCACCACAAGCTCGTGAAGTACAGAGACGAGGGGAAGGCGATGAAAGGGGAGGACTTTAACCCTAGCCAGGATCCTTTTGATACAGAGCTGGTGATGATATCTGGTGGCGGGAGGTCCCATGGCTCCATAGCCATTGGTGATGGACTGAAACATTGTCCTAGGACTCTCCCGCGGATCAAGAAGCGCTAGAGTAGCTCTGATCCTGAGATAACGCCTCGTGCACGGCCCGCGAAGCTCGCCATGGCGGTTAGTTATACGGACTCTCTCACCTTTCCTCCATTACATTGTGTGTGCGTCCGTCGATGATTACAATGCTAACGAGGAGTGGTGTGTTGCAGGCCATTGTTGAGAAAGAGAGATTGAACGCCCAGGCGCTTTTGGAGCAGGCAAAAAGGGAGGCGGCGGAGAGGGAGAGGGAGCTGGAGGAGAGGACGGCTAAGCTGTTGGAGGAGGAGAGGAACCGGAACGAGGCGTCCAACCGGGCCCTATACGAGCTCATCATGGTACGTTTCTCGTGCATATTAGCCCAATCATGCACGTAATGTTCGCATTACTAACTAATATGACTGACTCGTGAGAACCAAATGTGCAGACCATGTGCGAGAAGAACGGTCAGCCCCCTCCGCCGATGCCCCAGATTGCTCCGGCGACCATGTTGAGTTTGATTTGAATGCTCGTTAGTTACTAGTATTCACATTTTAGTTTGCATCATGATAACGAGACATTACTGGAAATGATCTTTGGTGCAGCATGGCTCCCTACAAGCATCGACCAATCCTTCTGCGTCTGCCAATGGCGGAACCCCGACCGGTCCTTCACCTCCGTCTGCCACTGGCGCAGCCCCGACCATTCCTACACGTCCGTGATAACGGTATTTTTCTTCTTATTTATCATGTTTAGTCCATTTTTGACATAATTTAGCCTATTTAGTCCACAAATGACATAATAAGATGAAGAAAATCAAGGAAGAGGAAGGAAAGAAGGAATAGGAAGAGAAGAAGAAGAAGAAGAAGAAGAAGATCAAGAAGAAGAAGAAGAAGAAGATCTTCTTCTTCTTCTTTTCCTCCTCTTACTTGTTTTTATTCGTAAATGGCATAATAACCTTGCTAACCTCATAAATGTCATATACTTAGCTTGTTGTCCTCTAAAATGACACAATAAGCTTAGTTAGGTCAAAAATGGCATAATTAGCTAGGTAAGCTCAAAAATGGCATTTTTCTTCTTATTTAGCCTATTTAGTCCATTTATGACATAATTTAGCTTATTTAGTCCACAAATGACATAATAAGATGAAGAAAATCAAGGAAGAGGAAGAAAAGAAGGAATAGGAAGAAAAGAAGAAGAAGAAGAAGAAGAAGAAGAAGAAGAAGAAGAAGACTAGAAGAAGATAGTCTTCTTCTTCTTCTAGTTTTCTTCTTCTTCTCCAGAATAAAGTTAGCTCTAAGTTAGCTCTAATATGCTTAGTTACCTAGGTTAGCTCAATAATGACCTATACTAAGCTGCTTTATATCAAAAAATGGCATAATATGCTTAGTTCACTCAAAAATGTCATAATTAGCTAGGTTAGCT
Organism: Triticum aestivum; assembly: GCF_018294505.1. NCBI lineage: Eukaryota > Viridiplantae > Streptophyta > Magnoliopsida > Poales > Poaceae > Triticum > Triticum aestivum. Next base: position 56,030,720 of record NC_057811.1, read on the forward strand.
CCATTTTACCTAAGTATGCATACTTCTTCTTCTTCCTCCTCTTCTTCTTCATTTTCTTCTTCTTCTTCTGATTCTAGTCTTCTTCTTCTAACTTGTTTCACATTTTGTAGATTTAATTCACTATATGGAAGCTTGCATGGATGGAGTGCTTGTTTCCCTGTTCTTCTTTTCATTTGTATCGATGAAAAATGTGGAACTTGTTATATGGATGCATGGAACAATATGTTGGATGAACATTGTGATATTACTGTAATGTGTATGGATGGAACTGTGTTTCTTATGTATGTATGTTGTCATGGATGGAGCTATGTGTTGGATACATCATATGTCTGTTGTGCCTGAGAAAAAAAATGTATATCTGTGTGTGAATTCCTGTGAAATTAAATGGATTAAAATAAAAACAGGGGATATATAGCCTCTATGCCGTCTGCTAGCAGACAGCAAAGAGGACACGTGGCAGCTACCTATATAAATTGGGAACACTGGCTGCCTATTTGGTCACTTTGCCGTCTGCTGGCGGATGGCAAAGTGACCAAATAGGACTGGCAAACAGGGCCAGCTATGTTGTCCGCCAGCAGATGGCAAAGATTCAAACCTCTTTGCCGCTAGCTGGCGGACGGCATAGCTGGACACGTGGCAGCTTCTCAGTGCTGGCCGAGCTGAGCTCTTAGCCGTCTGTCAGCGGACGGCAAAGAGCGCCGTTAACCCCCTAACGGCTCTCACCCCACCCCACTGTCGTCCGTTATCTTTGCCGTCTACTGGCCTCGGATGGCAGATGGCACAATCCTTTGCCGTCCGTTTCTAAGAAGCGGACGGCAAAGAAGGCCTTTGCCGGCACGTGTTCAACTGGACAGTTTGCCATCCGCTGGCTGACGACAAAGGTGTTTGCCGTCCGGGATGTATGCCTTTGCCGTCTGCCATGGCAGACGGCAAAGAAGCTGATTCCAGTAGTAACAATCCCGTGCAACATTCTCGAACTAAGCATATTGAAGTTCCTCATCATTTCATTCGAGATCATGTTGCTAAAGTGGACATTGATCTTAAGCATGTTCGTACCGATAAGCAATTGGCGGATATATTCACCAAACCACTTGATGAGAAAGTATTTTTCCGAATAAGAGGTGAATTGAACATCATTGATGCTTCAAACTTGGAGTAGGAACTCCATTTGGATACATGCAAGGCATGAGCCTATGACTAATCCTTGACTTTTTCTCTTATGATGATGATCATATGTCTTGGATACATTTGTACCCTTGCACGCTATCTAACCCTTGTAGGTACTTGGGTGAATCTAATTCTATGAGATTGCAACTTACTCACATCTTGAGCAACCTCTACATCACCAAGTCTCTACAACAAGGTGGTTGAAGACAAGGAAGGATGAAACCTTTCAACATATCCTTTTGACAAATTCTATATATCAACTTTCATTTGGAATCAAATTTCATGATTGTCATGTTGGATACACAAGTGCTCTTCCTTGCAAAGACTAACCCATGTAGGTAGATGAACTCAAAATATAAGTGGTGCCCCCAACCATGATGCGTTGCATCAACCTCGAGCACTCCACACAAGTTTGACTACATGATCAAGTTCAACACCACCACCCAAGGTATGATATTCCATCTTAGAGAAGCTTTACCCCAAGATATGGGCCAAAGCAGCTCAACAAGATGTGAATACATCAAATGCTTAAACGAAAAATGGTAACCCCATTTTGAGCTTTAACGATGAGTATGACTTATGATCAAGTGTTCTCACTTGACTCCTCAGTGAATATACGCTAACATAGGTGACTTTGTCCCCGTCCAATTCTAGATGAAGTTCTCTAGTGTTTCTCTGTGTTCTTGCATTTGTCTCTTGCATACTTGTTTCCCTTCTTTTAACAAAAAAAACTTCATCTAGATTTTCTTTTCTCTGTTTTGTTCTGCATTCCCTACATCCAATTCATTGCAAATCCTTCAGTTAATTCCTTGCAAATCTTTGTGAGATCTTATTTGCCTAAGTGAGCTGAGGTGAAAAATTGCCCTTTCTCTGTGTTGAACTCGGTCACACCGGTCTGTCACTCTCGGTCAAACCGAACCATTTCGGTGCAACCGAAAAACACAACTCGGTGTCACCGATTTCACTGGAGAGAAGACAATTGCCACTTGTTCCTGCATATTTGTCCCAGCTCCACTCGATGATTCTTGTCCTCTACCAGCATCACATTCTATATGCTTCTTTGCTCTGTGACTCAAGGACCAAACCTATTTTGACTCACACTCCAGAAGATCCCTTCTTGGAAATTGATGTCAAAGGGGGAGAGAGAGATCACATCAAAGCTTAATCACTTCAAAAGGGAGAGAGAGTACTTCAACAGGGGGAGAGAAGTAATCACATCAAAGGCCCCAGATGCTTGGTATTCAAGAGGAGAGAAGTCACATGTCTTTGAGAGGGGAAAGACATGTTTATGTTTGTTTCTGTGTTTTGATCTGTGTTTGCTCTCACTTTGTTTCCCTATTTTCTCCCATTATCCAATATAAGATTCAGGGGGAGACATGCTAGGGAAGGAAATCTTTAAATTCATTGCATATCTTTTACCTTTGGGGACATGTCTACATTTAATAGAGTACCTAGTACTCACTCTCTACTTGTTATCCCAATCTTGGTACTCTTGTGGCTTCTTTTGTTTGCTCTGTCTAGTAGATGTATCTGTGTTATCTAACCTTGTTTACTCAGGTTCATCTCTTCCTAAGCCAACTCAAGACCACAAGGTAAGTATATGCATCACACTATTATGCATGATGTCTCTTGCTAATGTACATATTGTTTGCAAGAAGGAATCATGAACATGAAGTTACATATATTCATATCATTTGCTCTGATGCATATAGCCAAGATACATGTAACACATTGCTTGCTCTGTCATGCTTATGCATTCACATGCTCTTACATTCCTATTTACACGATTGCATACATGTAAGGGGGAGCCTATGCATGTTACATGTCTTTCCAAATCTGTCGTGGAAGTGTCACGACAGATGTCCTCATGGAAGGACTTAGTTGTGGAGCCATTGCGACGAGGTTAGCTTAAAGGGGTTAAACGGGAAAAAGGACACGAGGAGTTTATACGGGTTCGGCCCCTTGCGGTGAAGGTAAAGGCCTAATCTAGTTTGAGGTGGTATTGCTAGGGTTTCGATGACCAGGGAGCAAATACGCTTAGCCTGGCTCTCGATCTGTTGTTTTTTTGTCCTAAGCCGCTGCTGGGTCGTCCCCTTATATACACGGGTTGACGCCCTGCGGCCTATAGAGTCCCGGCCGGCTCATACAACGTGTCCGGCTCGGTGACTTATCTTACATGCCTTATAATACAAGTGTACATATACATGGAGGTTTATATCCGTGGGCCTTAAGCCGCCTTCGGGTTTGGGCCCTCTACTAAGCCTATCTATGAACCGCCATTGTTATTATACTCTTGGGCTTCATTGAGATGAACCGCCATAGGGATGACCCCCCCCCCGGCAGGTCATACCCGATAGTCATATCCCCAACAATAGGCCCCAGGTTGATTTGAACTTGTTCATGTCAATCTTCAATACTTAGAAAAATCCTTCCTCATCTTACTATGAAATATTGTAACCTGCCATGACGTCATCTCCGGAATTTACGGTAACCCGCCGTAACGTCACCTACCATTAAAGCTTCACAGAACCCAAAACTTAATAAATATATTTCTTTACTGTCCCTCCGAAAATTGAGAAGCCCGCGCCATTGGTTATCCATTTTCTGCCTCCTCGATTCTCGCGCCTGTCGTTTGTCCTTCTAGCCTTATAAATAAACCTCGGACTCTCCTCTCATTATCCCCCCTTTCCTTCTCACTTTCTTCTTCCTCCTCGCGATGCACCAACCCGCACGAGCTCCGCCGCCGTCAACCTTCGTCTCTGACCTCAACTCCGGCCGCTGCATCACCCTGAACGGACCAGAAAACCGTGGCGCCTCTCCGCTGTCCCATCAGCATCAGTAAGCCCTCCTTTCTTTCGCCATAGATCTGTCATTAGGGTTTCAGTGTTCATCGGTGTTCGTCGGTGTTTGTCGCCGCCCTTCTTTATCCTTGTTTAGATCCATGGATTAGATCCAAAAACCACATAAATCTTGCGCGGTAGTAGTTTTAGCACCTGTTTTTTATACTAGAATATATCCTCATCGCGACAGATCTCCTTTGGGGCACCTCTGCTTTTCCACTGCCACCTCTATAGGTTTCGAATTTATTCCATTTTTCTGAACAGTTGCAGATCCAAATCTATAACTTTAATCTATGAAACCTGTTTGTCCAACACTTAGTAGAATTTTACTCTTTGTCAGATTTTGAATACATGTACCTTCCATGGTGGCTTACACGTCCGGCTTACAATTTGTCGGAGTAAATGGCCACAGGTAGCCTAACTGACTCCCCCTAGCTCTTCAAAAATTATTTAGCCATTCAAGCCTTCAAGCATACGAAGCATAGGGTCGCCTTCCCCTGGCCGACTATCCCCAGGGCCGACTTCCCGAAGGCGACCCAGTCAGAAACCTTCCCCAAGAAAGCTACGAGATGTCCGACTCCAGGAAGCCGGCCCCAAGAGGACCGACTCCCAGAAGCCGGCCTTGAAGAATGCCGACTCCCAGAAGCCGGCCAAGACCGCACCCACCAAGACTGCGTCCACATCACGGTGATAAGACGGGACGTGGCTGCAGTGCGGCCCACTACCCCCAACTCCCGGAGCCGGCATGGCCACAGGGCGTCGTACGGATCAGCCATCTCCCGTCCGGCGCGGCACTGTAGCCATGTTGACCTCGACGTCACCCACGACAGACGTCAGTATGGCCCGCGGGCGGCGGGCCCCTTTAGCCAGAGAGACGCTCAAAGGCGGCCCGGCTTCCCCTAGTCGGCCGGCGGCGTGGCCGGCTCCCAATAGCTGGCTACCTTCCTCCCTCGAAACACGAGCCTCATTAAGGAGACAAGACGAGGTGAGGCTACAGTGAGAGCCCGCAAGGCGGAGGCGTTGTAGCCACGCTTACCTCGACAAAGCCCTCGTCATCAGGGGCGAGGCAACAGTAACCAGCCGCCGACAAGACCGCCAGGCGGTGGGGCCGGCCTGTCGACCAAGAGGCTGGCAACCGGCGGGACCCACCAGTCGGCGGGCCCCAATGGCCGTCGGAGAAGCCGGCGAACACAGACACTGACGGCTGGGACCCGCGCCCAGCCGGATTACTATTGTACCCCTGGGGAGTAGGCCTATATAAACCCCCCGGGGCACCCATGCAAAGGGTTGGTCTCATAGAATTACACACACCACATAGAGAGAAAAGGAGAGCTAGCCTTGCCCTTCTTCTCCCTCTAACCCGACAGCTCAAGGAGCGTTTGTAGCTACTCATTTTGGTCTAGTGATCATGCGGAGACCCCGCAGAGCAGGACTAGGGGTGTTATCTCCACGGAGAGCCCCGAACCTGGGTAAGATTCGCCGGCGTGCATGTCTTCGCCTCATCCCGTTTCAGGCACCGGCGACGTCTTACTGGCTCCCACAATGATAAGCCACCCGTTGGCATATGTCGCACCACCACCCGACATTTGGCGCCCACCGTGGGGCCAGGTGCACCATCGTCCGGAGACCTGTTCTGGACGGGAACCCTTTTCCTCCCCCGCGAGCGCAGCCAGCCTGCTGCGCCCGACGGCGTTTGCCCCGACGCGCTGCAAGGCGTCGACGATGCCTGCGCAGCGAGCTGCCTCGCCGATCTGCTCGGCGAGACTCGCATCTCCGACGAGCCCGCGTCCGACGCGGGCACGGACTACCCCGAGAGCCGCCTCGTCAGCCTCCTCGACCAACTTCACGTCTCCAGCGAGCCTGCTGTAGACTTGGAGTCGGTCGGCTCCACCGACCCGATGCTTGTCGACTCCGACATGGCATCACTCGACGCCTACCCCTCCGACGTGGTAGTCTTCGATGACCCTCTCCCTCGAGCTGACAGCGGCAGCAGCGCTGTCACCGAAGTGCTGGCCATCAGCCACGTCGCCAACTCGGGCGAGAACGCCCACGACGCCCTGCAAGCGGCGATGCATGACTTATCCATCCCCATCCCGGCTGACGCCGACGCTGAGACCCTGGAGGCACGCCGCCTCGCCCTCATCGCGGAAGGCCAGAAGATAGCCTCCATGAGACGCCTCACCGAGGCTCACCAGCGCGAAGTCGACCGCGCCGCCGTTGGCACGCCGCCTCATGGCGGGCCGAGCCGAGCCGGCCTCGTCTAGAAGCGCGGCGCGGCCATCGCCAGCATGCTGGGGGCGGACCGCCCCGTCTACGCCACCCCGCTCGAGAATCTGCGAGCCGCTCAGGCGGCCGCTGAAGAGCTAAATGGGCTGGGAGCCGATGAGCTCTCCTACATGACAAGGCGAATCCAGCAGCTGATCGACGCGGCCGCAGAACGGCACGAAGCCGGCGCCCGCGCTGAGAGTCCTCCCCCGCGCCGAGAGCACGCCGCGACATCCCGGTCGCCGACTGTGAGCGGCGCCCGCGCGAGGAAAGACAAGGAGCCGGCTGCTAGCCGCAGCCGGACTAGGATCACCATCGAGCGCGACGCGGAAGGCCGCCCTCGAGCAGTGGAGCGCCAAGGAAATCCGCCTCCTCCCCCGCCTCGAGGGGAGAGATATACCACCCCGCCGCCTGTCACGCATCCGACTCTTGGTGGCCGACTAGGCCACCGTGAAGGAGTCGGCGAGAACGACGCCCGCCACCGAATCGACCGCCTGGCTCGATCCCTGGTGCTAGAAGAAGAAGACGATGTCGGTCCGCCATGATTTGGCCCCCGCATCCGCGACGAGCCCTTCCCCAAAGGGTTCTCGCTCCCCAGAGACACGCCCAAGTACAATGGCTCTGTGAAGCCGGAAGATTGGCTCATCGACTACCCTACGGCTGTTAGCATAGCCAACGGCAACAGGCGTGTAGCCGTGAAGTACGTCCCGCGCGTACCTGGCTCAACAGCCTCAAGCCCTACAGCGTCAACAGCTGGCTGGACTTCACGGAAGTCTTCGTCCGCAACTTCACCAGCACGTACAAGAGACCTCCCAAGCCTCGCCAGCTCTCCCTATGCGTCCAAGGGCCCAACGAGTCGACCCGCGACTACCTCACGCGGTGGGCCGAGCTCCGCAACTCCTGCGAGGGGGTGCATGAGTTTCAGGACATCGAATACTTCACCGCCGGGTGCCGGGAGGGCACCATCCTCAAGCACCGACTCCTCTGCGACGAGCCGGCTACCCTCGACGAGCTGCTGATCATCGCGGACAAGTACGCCACGGCCGACTCCTCGATGAAGACCGAGCTCCGAGTGGACGCCTCTGGGAAGGTGCTCGCTCCGGCTCCCAAGACGCCGGCTGGCGACTCCAATCAGCGCCCCTACCAGAACGACCACAAGAGCAAGGCCCCTATGCCGCCTTCCACCAGTCGGCAGGTGGCCACAGTTGAAGATGAGCATCCCGAAGAACGGCCCGCTCCCAAGAAGAAGGGCGGCAGGCCGGCTTGGCAGCCGGCATTCTCCTACGAGCAGACTCTCGATGCCCCCTGCAAGTTCCACAGCGGTGCGAATCCGTCCAACCACACGACCCGAAAGTGCCACTGGCTCACACGGATCTCCAAGGGCGAGGGGCTGGTGCCGCCTCCGCCTCCCGGACCGCCGCCTCCAGCCCCCCAGCAGCCGGTTGCTCGACCAGCAGTCGGAGCCATTCAAGATGAGTTCCCTGAAGAGCACGCCTCCTACGTCGTCTTCACAAGCCAAGTTGAAGACAAGCGTAGTCGGCGCCGACAGCACCAAGAGGTCAACGCAGTCGCCTCCAGCAACCCCAAGTTCATGCACTGGTCCGAGAAGCCCATCAACTGGAGCCGGGCCGACCACCCAGAGGTGATGCCGTCCCCTGGCTCCTACGCATTAGTATTGGATGTCACCCTCGCAACAGAGAGGCGAGCTGCCCGATTCTCCTGCGTTTTGATTGATGGCGGAAGCAGTATCAACGTACTGTACCGCGATACCATGGAGAAGCTGAACATCAAGGAAAAGCAGCTCATGCCAAGCCGGACCATGTTCCATGGCATCGTACCCGACTTGTCCTGTTCCCCGATCGGCAAGATCAAGATGGATGTTCTCTTCGGAGACAAAGATCACTTTCACCGAGAAGCAATCTGGTTCGAGGTAGTAGATCTGGAGAGCCCTTACCATGCCTTCCTTGGCCGACCTGCTCTGGCCAAGTTCATGGCTGTGCCCCACTACGCCTACCTGAAGATGAAGATGCCGAGCTCGAAGGGGATCATCACTGTAGCCGGCGACTACAAGAAGTCCATCGAGTGCGCTGCAGCCAGCAGTCCGCTGGCCGAGTCCCTCGTAGTAGCGGAAGAGAAGAAGATGCTGGAACGAGTTGTGGCCATGGCCGGCAAGCAGCCGGCCTTGTCCCCCAACCCCAAAGATTATGATGCGCAGGGCTCCTTCCAGCCGGCCAAGGAGACGAAGAAGATACCTTTGGACCCGGAGAACCCGGAAAGGTTTGCAGTCATTGGTGCAAACCTGGACAGTAAATAGGAAGGCGAGCTCGTCGACTTCCTCCGTGAGAATCGAGACATCTTCGCATGGTCCCCAAAGGACATGCTGGGTGTTCCGAACGATTTCGCCGAGCACAAATTGCACGTCCGAGCCGACACGAAGCCGGTCAAGCAGCCCCTCCGCAGACTGTCAGAAGAGAAGCGAAGAATCGTAGGAGAAGAGATAGCCCGGCTCCTCGCCGCCGGCTTTATTATGGAAGTATTTTTCCCAGAATGGCTTGCCAACCCAGTTTTGGTGTTGAAGAAGAACAACAAGTGGCGTATGTGTATAGACTACACCAGCCTCAACAAGGCCTGCCCCAAGGATCCGTTTGCTTTGCCATGGATTGATCAAGTGATAGACTCCACGGCCGGATGCGAGCTGTTGAGTTTTTTGGATGCCTACTCAGGATACCACCAGATCAAGTTGGACCCAGCAGACCGCCTGAAGACTGCCTTCATCACACCATTCGGAGCTTTCTGTTACCTGACTATGACATTCGGCTTGAGGAATGCCAGTGCCACTTTTCAGCATTGCATGCAGAAATGCCTCCTCAAGCAACTCGGCAGAAATGCCCACGTCTACGTAGACGATATTGTGGTGAAGACAGAGAAGCGCGGCACAATGCTGGAGGACCTCAAAGAAACATTTGCCAACTTGCGCCGATTCCAGATCAGGATCAACCCCGAGAAATGTGTGTTCGGAGTACCAGCCGGCCAGCTTCTAGGCTTTCTGGTCTCCGAACGCGGCATTGAGTGCAACCCTGTGAAGATCAAGGCCATTGAGAGAATGGAGATCCTACCAAGTTGCGGGACGTGCAGAAGTTCACTGGGTGCCTGGCCTCCTTGAACCGCTTTATCAGCCGGCTAGGAGAGAAGGCTCTCCCCCTGTACCGACTCATGAAGAAATCCACTCATTTCGAGTGGAATGACCAAGCAGACCAAGCCTTCCATGAGTTGAAGAAGATGTTGGCTACTCCACCTGTCCTGGCGGCGCCGACTAAGAAAGAGCCCATGCTCCTCTACATTGCCGCGACTAGCCGAGTGGTCAGTACAGTTGTCGTGGTCCAGCGCCCGGAAGAAGGCCGAGCCCAGCTAGTCCAGAGGCCGGTGTATTATCTAAGCGAAGTACTATCCAGCTCAAAGCAAAACTACCCACACTACCAGAAGATGTGCTATGGAGTGTACTTCGCTGCCAAGAAGCTGAAGCCCTACTTTCAAGAGCATCCCATCACGGTCGTGTGCACCGCCCCGCTTGCCGAGATCATAGGCAGCCGGGATGCATCCGGTCGGGTGGCTAAATGGGCCATTGCACTGGCGCCCTACACAATCTTCTACCAGCCCCGCACCGCCATCAAGTCCCAAGCATTGGCTGACTTCCTCGCCGACTGGGCCGAGACCCAGTACCTACCGCCAGCTCCCGACTCTACCCATTGGCGGATGCACTTCGACGGGTCCAAGATGTGCACCGGCTTGGGAGCCGGCATCGTCCTCACCTCTCCCAAAGGCGACAAACTCAGATACACGCTGCAAATCCACTTCGCCGCCTCCAACAACGTGGCCGAGTACGAGGCACTCATACACGGGCTCCGGCTAGCCAAAGAGCTTGGCATACGCCGGATCCTGTGCTATGGCGACTCAGACTTGGCGGTCCAGCAGTCATCTGGCGACTGGGACGCCAAGGATGCAAACATGGCGAGCTATCGTTTCCTCGTCTAGCAGATCAGTGGGTACTTCGAAGGGTACAAGTTCCTTCACGTACCACGGGCCGACAACGACCAAGCAGATGCCCTGGCGCGGATCGGCTCCACCCGACAGGCTATACCGACCGGTGTCTCTCTGCAGCGCCTCCTCAAGCCGTCTATAAAGCCGTCTCCAGAGTCGGACTCTATCTTCATACCGCCTGCCCCTGATGCAGCCGGATCCGACTGGAGGAACCCAGCAGCCGGCTCGGGGACTTCAGAACCTGGCCCGGGGACTGCAGCAGTCGGCCCAGGGACTGCAGCAACACAAGAAGCGGTGGCCGACTCCAACCCCCCACCACCCAACCCACCCACCCGAGTCACGGTGGCCGTATTGACAGTAGAAGAAGTCACAGCTCCATCATGGGCCCAGCCCATCCTCAACTTTCTAGTCAACAGAGAGCTGTCGGCTGATGAGATCTCGGCAAGACTAGTGCAACATCGAGCCGGAGCATATGCAATAATAAACAGAGAGCTTGTCAAGCGCAGCGTCACTGGAGTCTTCCAGCGCTACGTCGAGCCAGAGAAAGGAGTGGCAATCCTCAAGGATATCCATCAAGGCGAATGCGGCCACCACGCAGCCTCAAGATCACTTGTGGCCAAAGCTTTCCGCCACGGTTTGTTTTGGCCAACTGCTTTGGAAGATGCCAAAGAGATAGTCAAGAGCTGCAAAGGATGCCAAGTCTTCAGTTCCAAGCAACACCTGCCGGCTTCTGCACTCAAGACCATCCCCCTCACTTGGCCCTTTGCCGTCTGGGGGCTGGACATGGTGGGCCCATTCAAGACAGCCCGCGGCGGCTTGACACATCTGCTTGTCGCCGTGGACAATTTTACCAAGTGGATCGAAGCAAAGCCGATAAAGAAGCTGAACGGGCCAACTGCCGTGACGTTCATTGCCGACATCACTACTCGGTACGGTGTGCCGCACAACATCATCACCGACAACGGCACAAACTTTGCCAAAGGAGCACTGGCATGTTTCTGCGCGACGCAGGGTATCCGACTGGACTTAGCGTCCGTTGCCCACCCACAGTCAAACGGCCAGGTCGAGCATGCAAATGGACTCATCCTCTCTGGCATCAAGCCCCGACTGGTCGTACCACTAGAGCGATCGGCCGGCTGCTGGCTCGATGAGCTGTCGGCTGTCCTCTGGAGTCTGCGTACTACCCCTAACAAGTCGACCGGCTTCACTCCGTTCTTCCTTGTATATGGTGCCGAGGCTGTCATCCCAACCGACATCGAGTTCGAGCTCTGATGCGGCCTTCCCCGCGCGCTGGCGCGACGGCGTCCGGACCACCAGATCAATCCTCGCGGCCGGCTCGCCCCCGGCCGATTGCGCGGGCAGCAAGTTAGGCCGGCCGCCTTGGGTCGCCCCAGTCGGCGGGGCCGGTGCCGCCTCCCTCTCCAGGACGACAATGTCGTCCTCCCTCTCCAGTCCCGGCTGGTCGCCGCCGGCTTCTTCTGGCGGGGGCTCTGGGGCCTCAGGCACCGCGACGCGCAGAGGGGTGACTAGCAAAGCCCCTCCGCCATCGCCGCGGCCGCAGCCTCCGCTTGGGCCTTGGCCGCCGCATCGGCGCGCGCCTTCGCCGCCTCCTCCTCCTGCGCCGCCTTGGCGGCGGCCGCCTTCAATGCCTCCGCCTCCCGCTCCTCCCGCGCGTTACGCTCCGTCGCCGCCTGAAGATCGGCACGGGGGTCCACGCGGTGAGTGGTGCTCCCGGATCCTCCCGGTGATCCAACGACGGAGGCGGCAGCAACCCGCTCGGGCGACAATGGAGCCCTGATTTTTTGAGAAAGGACAAGGATTCATGAACTACCAGAGAAAAGAAGAAAGAATACATGAAGGAGTATATACTTACGCCGACACCGTCTGCGGCTGCTTCACCGCCTTGCGGAAGCGGGCCGCCTTCGCGGCCGCCTCTTCCCGCCTGGTCGCCGCTGCCCCGCCATTGAGCTTCTTCGGCCGACTGCCGAACAAGCCTGACGAGGCAGGCGGCGCGGCGGAGGAACCTGCGCCGTGGCCAGACGCCGGCTGGCGGCGTGGGACGACTTCCGCCTCGTCGTCATCCGGCCAGTCGTCGAAGCTGACTCCAAGCCCGGAGCCGCCTGCCTCGCCGCCGGCTTGGCCGCCGCCCGCCTCGGTGTTGTCTTCCATGGCGGCCGCCCCCAAGTCGGGGTCCTCCAGATTGTCCTCCGTCCGGTCGGGGATGAATCGGCGCTCCGCGTCCGACCCGCCTGCAGGCCGAAGAAGAGGGCTCTGTCGAGACAAGCCGACTAGTCAGAGTCGGCCAAAAGGAATTCGGCGACAAAACTGAGAGAAGAAAGAGAAAAAGAGAACATACCGTGGGCGGCGGGTGAGCTCGGCAATATGGCTCCTTGCCAAACTGCCACTCTGCGGAGAGCTTGCAGTTCGCAAGGTAGTTCACCATGTGGGCCACTTCGTCGTGCGGCATGTCTTTGGTGCACATCCGACTCGGATCGAGCTGGCCGCTCATCTGACAGATCAGATGAGGGCGGCTCTGGAGAGGAAGCACCCGGCGCGTGACGAAGGCGGCCAGCAGGTCGGGCCCAGATAGGCCCTCCGACTGGATCATCACCCGCAGTCGGGCGACAGCCGCGGCTCCAGCCGGCGTCAGCGTCACGGCCCGATAGGACCACTGGGGCCGCCTACCCGCCGGCGGGCCGGCTATGTAAGCCGGCAAATTGACGTAGTCGCCTTGCGGGGCGACGTTCTTCGCATAGAAGTATGACTTCTGCCAGAGCTTCACTGACTAGATCAGCGTGATGACGGGGAAGGGGTTGTCGGCTGTCACCCTCCGCATCGTGATGAAGGCGCCACTCTCAGCCGGCACGCCCTGCATACGCGTGCCCAGCTTGGACTGGAAGAACTTCCCCCAGAGCTCGAGGGTGGGGAGGACGCCGAGGTAGCCTTCGCACAAGGTGACGAAGGCGGACAGCAGCACCACCATGTTCGGGGTGAGGTGGTGCGGCTGGAGTTGGTAGAATTCAAGAAAAGAGCGGAAGAAGGCGCTCACGGGCAAGCCGATGCCACGCAAGAAATGCGAGCGGAAGACCACCCGCTCGCCCTCCTCCGACTCCGGCGTGATCTCCTTCGCGGGCGCGAGGCGGACCCGCACCTTATCCGCGCCGGGCAGCCGCCGCGTCTTGCAGAGGAACTCGATGTGGTCCTCATGGACGTTGGAGCCGTCCCAGTCCCCGCCGTACTGCATGACGGCGTGAAGCCGGCGAGAATGAGCGCAGCGGCGGAGAAAAGGATGGTGGGACGGCGCGGCAGCGAGGCGCGGCTGTGAGGGAGAGCAGGAGGAAAAAGATGGCGGAGAGGAGGGGAGCATGCGAGCGCCTGCCGCTTCCCCTCCTCCCCCTACTTATAGCCTCGTGCGGCGAAGCCGAGGAGGCGAGACGTGGGGTGGGACGTGGGATTAACTGCACCCACTCCCCCCACGTCCCGCGATTACTGCGCCCTAAAGGCGTGCCAAAACCACCACAGGAAGACGTGCGGACGGCTTTGGGCCGCAGAGAATCCGCGCCCGGGCCCGGGCGTAGGAGTGGTGGGCCCCCGACCTGCGGCGACGTCTTGTCGCGCGTGTGGGCTGGCAGGCTTTTCAGCCAAGGGATTCCACGTGGTTCGCAGGCGGCGAGTGGCCGGCCCGTAGCCCGGCGCGCTCGCCAGCAGACTCGCGCCCTCCGACTTCAAAAAACTTTCGCCAAGACAGCGCGCCCAACCGAAGCCGGCTCCCAGCTGCTGGCTCGTCAAGATAAGAAGCTGCCCGAGCTTCTCGACCTCCACTCAACCTCGAAGCCCAACCAGCTTCGGGGACTACTGTCGGAGTAAATGGCCACGGGTAGCCTAACCGACTCCCCCTAGCTCTTCAAAAATTATTTAGCCATTCAAGCCTTCAAGCATACGAAGCATAGGGCCGCCTTCCCCCGGCCGACTATCCCCAGGGCCGACTTCCCGAAGGCGACCCAGTTAGAAACCTTCCCCAAGAAAGCTACGAGATGTCCGACTCCAGGAAGCCGGCCCCAAGAGGACCGACTCCCAGAAGCCGGCCTTGAAGAATGCCGACTCCCAGAAGCCGGCCAAGACCGCACCCACCAAGACTGCGTCCACATAACGGTGATAAGACGGGACGTGGCTGCAGTGCGGCCCACTACCCCCGAATCCCGAAGCCGGCATGGCCACAGGGCGCCGTGCGGATCAGCCATCTCCCGTCCAGCGCGGCACTGTAGCCATGTTGACCTCGACATTACCCACGACAGACGCCAGTATGGCCCGCGGGCGGCGGGCCCCTTTAGCCAGAGAGACGCTCAAAGGCGGCCCGGCTTCCCCTAGTCGGCCGGGGGCGTGGCCGGCTCCCAATAGCCGGCTACCTCCCTCCCTCGAAACACGAGCCTCATTAAGGAGACAAGACGAGGTGAGGCTACAGTGAGAGCCCGCAAGGCGGCGGCGCTGTAGCCACGCTTACCTCGACAAAGCCCTCGTCATCAGGGGCAAGGCAACAGTAACCAGCCGCCGACAAGACCGCCAGGCGGTGGGGCCGGCCTGTCGACCAAGAGGCCGGCAGCCGGCGGGACCCACCAGTCGGCGGGCCCCAATGGCCAGCGGAGAAGCCGGCGAACACACACACTGAAGGCTGGGACCCGTGCCCAGCCGGATTACTATTATACCCCTGGGGAGTAGGCCTATATAAACCCCCCGGGGCACCCATGCAAAGGGTTGGTCTCATAGAATTACACACACCATATAGAGAGAAAAGGAGAGCTAGCCTTGCCCTTCTTCTCCCTCTAACCCGACAGCTCAAGGAGCGTTTGTAGCTACTCATTTTGGTCTAGTGATCATGCGGAGACCCCACAGAGCAGGACTAGGGGTGTTATCTCCACGGAGAGCCCCGAGCCTGGGTAAGATTCGCCGGCGTGCATGTCTTCGCCTCATCCCGTTTGCAGGCACCGGCGACGTCTTACTGGCTCCCACAATGATAAGCCACCCGTTGGCATATGTCGAACCTACCACCCGACACAATTATTCATATACCATTAGTCCTCACTTAAGCCACCATCTGAATGTATACTGTCAGCGCTTAACCTGTGATTTCACCAATTGACTTGAGCCGGCAAATTTTTTCTTTCCTTTAGGCTTTCTTTCTTTCACAATGCCTCCAAAAACAGTCTACACATGCAACTGGGTCCCCTCCATTGTCACCGAGGGCACTTTTAAAGACTTTTTCAAAGCCAGGTATCTGCCCGCCAAGAATGTGATGCATTACCGTGCTCCTGACCCGGGCGAAGAAAGACCTCAGCCGAAAGACGGCGAAGTCATCGTTTTTACTGACCACATGAACCGGGGCTTCTCACCGCCCGGCTCTAAATTCTTCTGAGACGTTCTGCACTTTTTCAGCTCCACCCTCAAGACATCGGACCCAATTCCGTGTCAAATATCTGCAACTTTCAAGTCTTCTGTGAAGTATACCATCAAGAGGAGCCCAGTGTTGATCTCTTTAGAGAGTATTTTTACTTAAACCGCCAGACTGAGTTCACAAATGGTCCTAGCTTGGAACTCGGCGGAATATCAATTCAACGCAGAAGAGACGCCATCTTCCCTTATGCCTGCTTGCCGAGTCACCCAAAAGATTGGAACCAAACGTGGTTTTATTGCAAAGATACTTCCCCGGCAGACGAGAATCCACTGCCGGGTTATCGTGTTGAGCACCTGAACCCAAAACATAATCTTCCTGAAAAACTTACCGCCGCTGAACGGAAGAAGATTGCACCTACTATTGTGAAGGTCAAAGCTCTGCTAGGAAATGGACTAACTGGCGTTGATTTAGTCAAGTGTTGGGTTTCTTGGCGGATCATTCCGTTAAGCCGCCGCACCGCCTTAACGTATACTTACACTGGTGGTGAAAAAGATTCACTACACCACAGCTCCGCACCATTAACTGATGAAGCAATAAATGCAATGGTTAAGTCTCTTGTGAATGAAGGCCCGGAAGATTGTGTTAAAGTGGGTCTGGCCCCTTTCTGCAAGCTTAACCCGCCACCAGATATAAGCCTCTGAACTTACTTATCTTCACCTCATCATTTGAATACCTTATTAACTCGACCCTTAATAACCTTTGCAGGCTAAGTCTGACTTTTGGAAAGTGGAGTATGATCACGAGGCTGCTAAGAAGGTCAGGGCTGCCAAAAAAGCCGCTAGGAAAACCGCCAAGAAGACCACCAAGAAGAAGAACAAACCGAGCGCCTCTGACCTGCTCAAACTGGATGACACCTCTGAGTCGAAGGTAGCCCTTGACTCGCTTGGCTCATTTTTCAATCATCTTATTGACACTGACTATTATCAGGCTGACACGGGAGCCAGCCAAGCAGCTGAAGAAGAGGTAACTATTATTTCCTCCGGCTCAGACCCTTTGCCAAGACAGAAACTTCGACAAGTAACCCCGAAAGTAAGGTTTTCACACCCCTTGGCTTATTTAGATCCTCACTTTCTTTTGAAGCAACAGCAACACGAGAATCGCCGCTAGACCCGGACAAGTGGAGGTGATGAGTTATCCTCCGGCTTACGGAACACTCCTGTCCCTCAAAAACGTCGAAACGAGGTTCCTTTTTAATTACTCTTTTTATTTGTTTGGCGGATCTTATCTGTTTACCTTCTAACTCTGTTGATAACCCTTAATCAGGAACTTGCCCGTTCTTCCTCTGGCGACTCATCGCAAACTGAGTTGCCGGCTTTCAAAACCGCCCCTGGGTAATAGCAATTGATTTTACTCTGTAATTCTTCATACCCTTATATTTACACTAACTTGTAATAATCCGCGTAGTGGACAAGCAAATCCCAACAAGAAGGTGAAGGTGAACAAACCAACTGAAATACCGAAAACTGCTGAGCTGGAGCCACAAGTCTGTGTTCCTGAAGCTTTTGACAAACAGCCGGAAGAACCTGTTACCGTCACTCCGCCTGAGATTCCGGATCTCAGTGTTGATGACACTGCTATTAATCCTTCCAATCCTGCACCCTCAAGCTCATTTAAGCCGTCGGAAACTCATGATGATGATGTGTTGATTACTGGCACCGGCTTTGTAGAGCCGGGAAATCCAATAGCTTTGGCTAAACATACTGCTAAGCAAGAGGTTATTGAAAGGCGAAAGATGAAGTTTGACATCTCCCATTATGCACAGCTGAGCAGCAGTGAGATCCTCTCTGGTTATCTCAGCCAAGTACACTCCAGTTGCGATCTTGAAGTTGATATGGTGAAAGAAATGCACCAAAAGTATGAGGTATGTTTCAGCTTTGAATAATTTATGTATATCCTGCCAGCCCCCAAGTCTACTGGGTATGATAATATTGAATAGGCTGTAGACTTTTAACAGAATCCATAAACTTATGTCCTAGAATCCCTCCTTGTCCGGTTTAAAAATAAACCAGATGTTTAAGCAGCTTTAAGTTTCCATCTGTAGTCCCCAAGGGCCGGTTTAATCAGCATGAATGAGCCGGTCCTATTTATCATTGTGGAAGAAAGGGGAGCTTAACTGCATAGCCCCCATGAGCCGGTTGGGACTGTTTACAGTACACCGGCTCACTATGAAGAAGATACAAGCGATATGCATTAGCCCCCAAGTGCCAAGTAGTCTTGCTTGCAAAGTACTGGGGACTTTATTCACAAGAGCCGTTTGTCTTGAAAATTTTCTTTGATAGACATTAGCCCCCAAGTGTCAAGTGTTATTGCTGGCAAAAGACTTGAGACTTGTATTCTTGGTATATTGATATAAATGTTGCTAACTCTATACTACATATAGGCTGCCACTGCTGAACTGGAGTCTCAATTGAATGATGCAAAGACCCGGCTGGCGACTCAGGAAACTGAGACCTGGAAAGCTGAGCCAAAATTCCAGTTTAGCGTGGCTGAGTCAAAAAAGCTGAAGACCAGTTTTGAAGCAGAGAAAAAGACTTGGGCGGAAGAAAAGATGGCGTTAATGCAACGTGCTGAGAAAGAAGAGGCAGCGCTTCAAGAGGTGACCTCTGAGCTTACCGGCTTAAAAAACCGTGTATCTCAGATGATTTCAGCTATCTTTGGTGAGTCGCCTTGCCAGTCATCAAAAGTGAATTTTTATTGTGATCATATAACCCGCCATTTAATCAACCTGCGATGTATCCAGGTCCCAGGAGCAGCAACCTCAATCAAGATATGCTTGTGAAGCTTAAAGCTGTCTATACACTTGTCGAGCAGCTGTACATCGGAACTCAACGTGCGTTAGCCACCATTTCGCCCACAGGCCAAGCACCAACTATCCTGACAGATGTTTTGAAGAAACTCTCTGTGCTGCCTGTAAGATTTAATGAGATAAAACGGTCATTTGCAAGAGCCGACGCTGTGACAGCTTTGAGCTGGGCCAAGGCATGGGTACCAGAGCTTGACCCGTCTGAGGTAGCCACTAGTTACCCAAGCTTAAAAGAAGATGGTGCACCTTTTGATCAGAAAGACTTCTCGGCTTGCGTAAAGGAAATTTGCCCAATGGCCACTCTGATTGCCAACGACTTAGACCTTTCTAAGTATCATCCGGCTTATAACCAGGAGAATCAGAAGATGCCGACTCCTGCTTACAAAGTGATGGACTTAATCCCGCCAATTCGTAAGCACACCTTTGCCCCTGTAGTCGATCCGTCTGAGCTTATAGATGATGAGGCTGAATTTGAAGCTTTATCTGGCATCAATTGGTCATCACCAACTTTTTAGACGGCGGGGGAAGATGAAGAGCCGGCAAAGGATGACGCAGAAAACTCCGGGCAGCAAGGCCAAGAAGATTGAACCGCCGGGCGGTTCTAAACACTTGATCTTTTTCAAAAAAAACTTTGATCTCATTCGGCTCATGGAGGCATGTAATAGGATAGTAAAACTTTGAATCTGTCGTGCCATCGTGCACGTTCTGCTTTGCATGAGACTGTTGATCTGCCAATTGAAGATCTGCCACTAATGCTTATAATATCAACTTTTTGAGTCTGTTCCTGTATGCAAAACAGATCACAAGTGTCCCAGGGTTTACCGCAGGATGGGTCATAATGCCCAATATATAATCACTGGAAACTAAAATAGTTTATAATCAGGACTGGCTCAATTATAACAAAATATGTCATAGATGTGATATTTGATCACACTGTTGGTTTACCAAACCAGCAGAGTAAGGGTGATAACCCAAAACTTGAACACTGGATGTTATCTGATCTCATATTGGCGACTTATAGTCAAAAGCCAAGCCGGGTTAATAAACACCAGATGAATTGTAATCAGAAAGCATTATAAGCCTCATTAGATAAACCTCAAAAAATCTGTTGAATAGGAAACCAACGAAAAACAAGGCTTTTCATAGGCTGCCAAGCCTAAAACTCAAGTGCTTTCAAGGGCCGCACAGCCACTGAATTAAACCTTCATTCAAACCTTATAAGCCGGACCTCACACAACAAATCGTCATTTTAACTTTGACAAGTCCAGGGTCTGTATAAGATTGACTTGTCAAAAGTACGGCGGGTCGTTCCAGGATTACCTGGGCGGAGTGGCAGACTTAAAAAGGTAGGATAACCCGGGGTTTTAGGTGATTACACCTGGCTTCCAAGCCTGGCTTTTAAGCCTATTACAAGGGTTATAAAAACTCTTTTTCTTTAGAACAAAGAGCCCCCAAGCAATATTTTTGAGCTGTGCTCAATGGGCACCTATGTTTGAGTTGTGCTTTTGCAATAGACTCTCTTTGGTCCCTTTAACCTGGGTAGCAAGCCCCCAAGTTTTTTTTATATTGGCTTTTAAGCCGGTTCAAAGGGTAATCATAGCTTTGCTTATGAGCCGGAAGCCCCCAAGTAACCAAAGACTCAATATTTAAAGAGAAAACGATAGAGGCCCTGCTTTAGCAGGGATGCCGTCTTTATTATATTGATCATAATATATACATTGTCAAAAATATGTACATCACAAGAGCCAGTGGCTCGAGCGTAGTAAGGCCGAAGATGAGCAATATTCCACGGCCGGCGGGTCCCTTCCTCCGACGTGCGTGAGTCCTTGTGGTCTCGAACATCGATAAGGTAGTATGACCCGTTGTTCAGATTCTTACTGACCACAAAAGGTCCTTCCCAACGTGGGGATAACTTGTGCATATTGGACTGATCCTGGATGAGCCGGAGCACCAGATCGCCTTCTTGAAAAGTTCTGGTTTTAACACGGCGGCTATGGAAACGGCGCAGATCTTGCTGGTAAATCACCGAATGAGCCGCCGCGATGTCATGCTCCTCATCTAACAGGTCAAGTGCTTCCTGACGTGCTTTTTCATTGTCAGCTTCAACATAAGCCGCCACACGAGGTGAGTCGTGACGGATGTCACTAGGGAGAACCGCCTATGCTCCATAAACCATGAAGAAAGGCGTGTAACCTGTAGATCTGTTGGGGGTGGTATTGATGCTCCATAACACGGAAGGTAACTCCTCCGCTCAACAACCTGGCGTCCTCTGTAAGGGGACCATAAGCCGGGGCTTGATGCCTCTTAGGATCTCTTGATTGGCTCTCTCAGCTTGACCATTGGATTGGGGATGAGCCACTGACGACATATCAAGCCGGATATGCTCACTTGACAAAATTCTTTCATATCACCCTTGGAGAGATTTGTGCCATTATCTATTATAATGATGTGTGGAAAGCCAAAATGGAAGATCACCTTCTTCATGAATTGAACCGCCGGTGCCGCATCACACTTACTGACCGGCTCTGCCTCAACCCACTTAGTGAACTTATCAACCGCCACCAAAAGGTGGGTCTTCTTATCCTTGGACCTCTTAAAAGGTCCAACCATATCAAGCCCCCAAGTCGCCAACGTCCAAGTGATTGGAATCATCCTCAGCTCCTGAGCCGGAACATGAGCTCGACGTGAAAACTTCTGACAACCGTCACATTTTTTGACCAAGTCCTCAGCATCAGCATGAGCTGTCAGCCAATATAAGCCGTGACGAAAAGCCTTGGCTACAAGAGATTTAGAGCCGGCATGATGACCACAATCTCCTTCGCAGAATCTCACAGCCTTCTTCAGGAGAAACACAACGCTGAAACGCCCCTGTAACACTGCAATGGTGCAGCTCCCCATTGACAATTGTCATGGACTTTGACCGTCGGGTTATCTGTCTTGCCAAGGTATCATCCTCCTGTAACTCATCCCGGGTCATGTAAGCCAAATAGGGCACTGTCCAATCAGGAATACCATGAAGAGCCGCCACCAATTGTGCTTCCAGGTCAGGAACAACAAGGTCCTCTTCCGTAGGCAACTTGACCGAAGGGTTGAGTAGAACATCCAGGAACGTATTAGGTGGTACCGGCTTACGCTGAGAGCCTAGCCGGCTTAAGTTGTCAGCCGCCTCATTCTTCCTTCGATCAATATGTTCAACTTGGTAACCCTTGAAGTGACCTGCAATTGCATCGACCTCTCGACGATAAGCCGCCATAAGCGGATCCTTGGAATCCCAAGTACCAGAAACCTGTTGGGCCACCAAATCTTTATCGCCAAAGCATCACACCCAGCTTAAATTCATCTCCTTAGCCATCTGAAGGCCATGGAGCAGGCCTCATACTCAGCTGCATTGTTAGTATAAGGGATTAACCGGAGGACATAAGAAAATTTATCACCTCGTGGGGAAGTCAAGATAACTCCAGCCCCCGAGCCCTCCAGCTGTCTAGATCCATCAAAGTGAATAGTCCAATATGTGTAATCCAGCTTTTCCTCTGGTGCCTGCAACTCTGTCCAACCATTGATGAAATCCACAAGCTCTTGGGACTTGATAGCCGTACAAGGCACATACTTTAAACCGTGAGGTCCAAGCTCAATGGCCCACTTAGCAACCCGGCCAGTTGCTTCCCTGTTTTGGATGATATCTCCCAAAGGGGCAGAGCTAACCACAGTGATGGGATGACCCTGAAAATATTGATTAAGCTTCCGGCTTGCCATGAAAACCCCATACACAAGCTTCTGCCAATGTGGGTATCTATGTTTGGACTCAATAAGCACTTCACTGATATAATAAACCGGTCGTTGAACCGGATATTCCTTGCCTGCCTCCTTCCTTTCCACCACGATGGCTACACTGACGGCCCGGCTATTAGCAGCCACATATAACAACTGAGGCTCTTTATCAACAGGGGCAGCAAGTACGGGCGGCTCAGCCAATTGTTTCTTCAGATCCTCAAACGCTTGGTTAGCAGCATTGCTCCAAACAAAATGATCCGTCTTCTTCATCATCTGATAAAGGGGGATAGCCTTCTCATCCAGCCAGCTTATGAACCGGCTCAGAGCCGCAATACGACCCGCCAGACGCTGAACATCATTAACGCACGCCAGCTTAGCCAATGAAGTAATGGCTTTGATTTTCTCCGGGTTAGCTTCAATGCCTCTGTTAGAAACCAAGAAACCCAAGAGCTTTGCCTGCTGGCACATCAAAGACACATTTAGCTGGATTAAGCATCATCTTGTAGACCCGGAGATTGTCAAACGTCTCCTTCAAATCATCAATTAGGGTCTCCTTATTTCTTGACTTCACCACAATGTCATCTACATAAGCATGAACATTGCGCCCAATTTGATTGTGAAGGCAATTTTGCACACACCGCTGATAAGTCGCCTGGGCACTCTTGAGCCCAAAAGGCATAGAAACATAGCAGAAGGCTCCAAACGGAGTAATGAAAGATGTTTTCTCCTGGTCCTTAACTGCCATCTTGATTTGATGATAACCAGAATAAGCATCCAAAAAACTCAAACGCTCACAACCCGTCGTAGCATCAATGATTTGATCAATACGAGGGAGAGCAAACGGATCAGCCGGACAAGCCTTGTTTAAGTCCATGTAATCCACACACATCCGCCAAGTGCCATTCTTCTTGAGTACCAGCACCGGGTTAGCCAACTACTCATGATGGAAAACTTCGACGATAAACCCGACTGCCAAGAGCCGGGCCACTTCCTCTCCAATGGCCTTCCGCCTCTCCTCATTAAATCGGCGAAGAAACTGCTTGACCGGCTTAAATTTTGGATCAATATTAAGAGTGCGCTCAATGAGTTTCCTCGGGAGAGTTCTTCAACTAACTCATTAGTTAGGAGGGTAGTCGGCAACAATGGCCACCTCCCACCTCGGCGCTGACCTCTCCACCGGCAAGCTTCATCCCCCTCCATTGATTTGTTGATCCTTTCCGGCCATCTTGCCCGGCGTCTTCTCTGGATCAAGGAAATACCCATCTCTTATGGGTTCATCTGGTGGATCTAACCTTGGCTTGGATTCTCCAAGGGTAGGGTTTTTTCTGATGAGTTTTTCAGATCTACTAGTCGCACGATCCATCCGTTGGGATGAGGGAGGGCCTTCATTGTGATTGTGTCTTTCAGTAGGCACGCTTTTCGATTGTCGGAAGATTCTGTGGTGGCGGCATTGGAAGCTGCGATTGGTGGATCGGCAATTGATCTTCGGGTTAGTCATGTCAAGGACAAAGTTTTTCTTTCCAAGTCTCATGCAAGCAAGTTGGTTTTATTATTATGGATCTACGTTCTTTTGCTTGTGATATGTTCAAGTGTTATTTCCACCTTTGGGGTAATGGAGGACCTAATTGGGTTAGGGAACTTAAGATCTGGCGAAAGGAATGTGATGCAGAATGGATTTTGATTAGTCCTACCAAGCGTAGGTCCTCGCTAGGTTTAATGGCCATGCATAAGCCCCCGGTTAGATCTTCTTTAAAATCTTCAAGTTCAGTAAGGAAGAAGCTATCTTTTGCTACGTTTGAACAGTATTCTGCTTGCAAAGGCTATAGATATCCGGCTACTCAGAATTGCATTGATACTATAGTTGATGGAGGGTATGATCTTTCTGCGCATGAGCGTGTTGTGATTTGGCAATCGCCAGCTCTAGATTTGCATTGGACGGTGGCTAGGCCACCCATCGTGTTTGGTACGGTCAACCCGCTGCCGGAGTTGCACCGGCAGGCCGTAGCGCCGCTGTGTCGTCCGGTATCTGTGGATCCGCAACCCGTGGTTTCCGGGAATCTCTCAGCGCAATTTGCGGAGGCGGGAACCTCTTTGATTCAAAATGGATGTTTGGGGACGGGCCAATCCCACATGGATAGCCCGCGGTGCGCGGGCC
This sequence comes from Triticum aestivum, assembly GCF_018294505.1. Classification (NCBI taxonomy): domain Eukaryota; kingdom Viridiplantae; phylum Streptophyta; class Magnoliopsida; order Poales; family Poaceae; genus Triticum; species Triticum aestivum. Next base: position 56,055,208 of record NC_057811.1, read on the forward strand.
CAGTGAGCCAGGATTGCCAACCTTCTGTTGGGCTGGTATCTACACACACTCCTACTGGGCCATCTTCTCTTGGGCTGGATTCATTGCTCAGCCCCAGCCTGACGGTCGACTCATTAGAAATTCCATCTACACAAGAGGCAGCTCGGCAGTTTGAGGCTATGGTTGATGACATGGTGGACCGGGTTTTAACCTGTACTATTTGCTCTCGGAGGGGCCACCTGGCAGTTTCTTGTGGAATGCGAGCGGTCTGCTCGGCTTGCTCTCGTGTGGGTCACTCTAGGCATGAGTGTAATGATTTCGCACGCTCCCATGGATTGGTTTGGAGGCAGAGCTCTCTGCAACAAAACACGAGTATTTCGGAATCCTCAGCTGATCAGGGGAAGGGAGCCGGAATTATTGGGATAGCTTGCCCTGTCACATCGCCGCCGCCCACATTGCTCCAATCTCCTCTTCTCCCTTCCAAAGAAACCCTCTGCTCCTCGTCGCTGCAACCGGCCATGGCAAACTTCGAGCTTGACCCGCATCGCCTTGTGCCGGCGGGGCATCACATCATTGATTGTGGGGATCGGCATCTCCCACGCACCTTCTTCACGCCTGCTGCTCGTCCCCCCCCGTCGCCATGAAGATTACATGGTTGTTGGGGTCATGCCTGCTCCAAAGGGGCCTCTCGGGCCCGTCAGAGAGGAAGTTGTTCAGTTTCTTCAGAACAGAGGTACCCTTGTCCGCTCTGCTCAGCCATGGTTTCATGGGGTTGGCTTATTCCAGGTGCGGGATCCGTCTATCAGATATACTTTGATTCAGCATCCACCTTTTGCTCTGGGCAATGATCGGTTTGTTAGATTCATGAAGCATGATGAGGGAGAGAATTTCAAGGGAAATCATGGTTTTCGTAAGGGCTGGATCATGTTTGTTGGGATTCTCTAGATTACCGCATGACCGAGTATATTTCGCAAGTAGTAGGTACTTTTGGGAAATTTCACTCCTGGGATAGTGAAGATCCGTACCTAGTCCGTACTTTGGTTGAGGCAAGCTTTCCTGATACGCCTCTGGTGCCAAGAGATGTTGTCTTTGGAGATTATGCTGAATGGGGGGGTGCACAGGTTTCTTGGACGGCCGCGTGTTATGTGCTTGGGGCAGACTTTCCTGATCAAATGCCCAATGATGAGGATCCAATGTCGTTGGATGGTAATCCTCATCCAATGCCTGGTCATTTAATTCCTGATAACATACCATTTGTTCTTCCTCCCTACCCAATGCTGGGGTGGAATGATGCGCCTCTTGCCCCACCACTGCCTCCTGATAACGCTGTGGATGTTGACTGGGGAAATGATCACTGGGGGGACAATGATGAGGATAATAACCATCCCCCGCAGCCCGCTGTGCCAGAACAGGATCAAATCTCCATTGTCATTGATCAACCTGAGGGCTCCGGGTCTGTTGAGCAGCATATTCAGGTGAATGAGCAGCAGCATCAACCTATGCCTGAACAGCTTTTTCAGGTTCAAGATCAACCTACAGCTATGGAAAATCCTTTGGCTATTGTCCCTTATCAACCACCTGTCATTTAGCACCATCAGATCTTCATTGGGATGGCCAGGATTGTGGCTGGACCTCCTCTTCCACCTGAGATGATTTGGAAGCGATCTTTTGAAAATTTGATGTCTGAATTTTCAGTTAAAGATGTGCCCAGTCCATTTTGTTCTGTCCATTTCAGTTAAAGATGTGCCTGTTAAACCTGTCCATTTTGTTTAAGCCCCTGGGTACAGTCACCTATTCCAAGCGCAAGTGGTCAATTGCTTTTGATGATTCACAGAGAATGTCTTTGTTGTTTCCAAGGTTGCCTAGTACTCTGCCTCACAGTAATTCTACCGTGACTACGCGTCTAGTTGCCAGATCCTTGTTTGGAGATTTATCACATGATGTGTTATCTAGTTCTAGTAATGGTCTATCTGCAAATACCATGGCCGGAGTGACTGTGTCTGAAGCTTTGACAGATAGTGATTTAGTGTCTGAGGCTGTGGAGTCCAGTGGCTTGAAGGAAATTTCTTCACCTGTGGTTTTTGCAGCGGAGTCGAAGAACCGGCAGAAGAATCAGCATGGCAAACGGAAGGTATCTGCTCCATTGATAGACACTTCGGTGAGAAGGTGTACGAGAAGCGCGGCAAAGCTGGATGGTTTCAAACCAGTCATCTTTGAGCAACTTTCACTTCAGCCTGCCAAAAGACGCCCTCGTTCCAAGCCCATTGAAGAGAAGGCCCGGCCCAATTCTGAAGATGCTGCTGGCATGGAAAAGTCTGAAGATATGGGTAATGACAAGTCTGAAGATGTTCCTCCACATATGCCTATCTTGGTGTTGCAAGCAATCGGAGCTGAGCTGGAAATTGACCCCAAGCTGCTTTCTAGGGAGAAGCTTATGGCTAATCCCAAGGACGACTCCTCCTCCGATAGTGCTTAATGTTAATGTTTAATGTTTTATCTAGGTGTAGCGAGCCTGTTAAATTTGCTTTCTTTTATGTCGTTACTGAACTTATGCAGTTTGGTCGAGACTTGGCACTTTTGATCTGTTATGACTTGGGTTGTATGGCACTGGGTGTCATACTGTTTTATGCTACGCTATTATATGTTATTTTATGAATCGAATGTCAATGCGTAACTGGAAGGTTCTGTGTTGGAATGTCCGTGGATTGAACTCTGAAACAAGGCAGCGTGCGGTTAGGCAGAAAGTGACTGAAAGTCAGTGTGCAGTTGTATGCTTGCAGGAAACTAAGCTCTCGGATTACCCTCGTAATTTAATTAAGAGCATTTGTCCTGTGGGTTTTGATCAGTTCATTGAATCTCCTTCAAGGGGAGCTTCTGGTGGAATTTTGACTGTGTGGCGTTCAGATTTTTCTCGGGTACTTTAATAGAAGTTAAACCCTTTGGAATTGTGATTAGTTTTAAATCTGTGCATAATGATGATCAATGGTATCTGGTGAATGTTTATGGGCCTTGCCATGGTGTTCTAAGAGATGAGTTTGTTAATTGGCTCTACAACCTAAAAGTAGAACCTGAGCAGAATTGGATGTTGTCGGGAGATTTTAATTTCATAAGATCTTTGGATAAGCGAAATCTTCCTGGAGGTGATGTCAATGATATCTTCATCTTCAACGAGATCATAGGCCATTTGGGCCTGTTGGAACTGCCACTCAAGGGGAGAAGATTTACATGGTCTGACATGCAGGATTTCCCACTCCTGGAACAATTGGATTGGTTTTTACCTCTGCCAGTTGGATTAGTCAGTACCCCAATACGCAAGTCACACCACTTGCTAAAACTGCCTCAGATCATGTTCCTTGTGTAGTTTCAATCTGCACCACCATCCCAAAGGCTCACATCTTCAGATTTGAAAATTATTGGGTACATCAACCTGGCTTTATGGAGTGTGTTCAGGAGGTTTGGCAAAGCATTCTCACAAAACTCATATATCAGCAATTATAATGGACAAATTAAAGTCACTGAGGTTTGCACTTAAGAAATGGCAGAAGGGTTTGTCGCATATTAAAACACTGATTGAGAAGTGCAACTGGGTGATCCTCTGGTTAGATAATTTGGAAGACTTCAGGTCCTTGTTCAGAACTGAATCCAATTTTAGGAAATTGGTGAAGATGCATCCTGAACATCTTCTACATTTGCAGTTTTATACTAGAAGAAAATATGCACTATTAGATATATCAAAGTTGGTGAAGAAAACTCAAAATTCTTCCAAGCCATGGCAACTGAAAGATATAGAAAAAATTCAATTGCCAGTCTGCAGTTGTCTGATGGAACAGTTTCTTCTGACCATGAAATGATTGCTAAGGAATTTCTGGAGATTTTTAAGAGCAGAATGGGAACTGTCAAGCCAATTTTGATGGGCAATGACATTCTCTCTCTTATTCCTCGGGTGCAGGGACTGGAAGTGCTCACAAAGCCCTTTGAAGTTAAAGAAATTGAACATGTTATTAGGGATTTGCCAACTGACAAGGCTCCAGGACCTGATGGCTTTAATGGCCTTTTTATGAAGAAGTGTTGGCCGATCATTTCCAGTGATTTCATTACACTGGTGAATGAGTTCCATGATGGAACTGCTCAGTTGGAAAATCTCAATGAGTCCTTCATTACATTGATCCCTAAGAAGTTATCCCCTGAGACTACTGGAGATTTCAGACCAATTTCTTTGACAAGTGTGGGGTTGAAATTCCTCACTAAGCTGGCTGCTAACAGGTTTCAGGATGAAATCACCAAATGTGTTCATAAGAATCAATATGGCTTTATCAAGTCAAGAACAATTCAGGATTGTATTGCCTGGACCTTTGAGTACATCCATCAGTGCAACCAGTCAAAAAAGCCAATCATGTTACTCAAGCTTGATTTTGAAAAAGCATTTGATTCTATTCAGCATGAGGCAATTATAAAAATCATGGTGGCAAAGGGTTTTGATAATAAATGGATCTCCTGGATTCAGCAGTCGTTGTCATCTACAACTTCCTCAATCTTACTTAATGGTGTACCAGGAAAGCATTTCAAGTGTAGGTGTGGTGTAAAGCAAGGTGATCCTATCTCACCATTGTTGTTTATAATTGCTGCTGATCTGTTGCAGACTATGATTAATGATCATCTGAATCATGGCCTTCTTTCTTTGCCTCTGGCAACTCATGACCCTGACTATCCAGTGGTACAGTATGCAGATGATACTCTGCTTTTTGTGTCTGCTGATTCAGCTTAGTTGGAGGTGCTTAAAACAGTTTTGAATTCTTTCTCTTTGGCCACTGGATTGCAGATCAACTTTCACAAATCCTCAATGTACCCAATTAATGTGGAAGCCAATGTGGCCAATGCTCTTGCTGCACAATTTGGATGTCAGTTAGGTGTAATGCCTTTCACATATCTAGGGTTGCCAGTGGGAATAACTAGGCCCAAATTGTGGATTTACTACCTCTAGTTGACTGTATGGAAAGAAGGTTAACTGCTAGCTCCTGGTTTCTGCCACAAGGTAGCAGGCTGCAGTTGGTGAACTCTGTTATATCTTCATTACCCATATATTTCCTTTGCAGTTTGTCTATAACACAGGGAATTCTGAAGCAACTGGAAAGAATTCAAAGGCAATGTTTGTGGAGAAAATATGGTCAGGAGAAGGGGCATTCTTTGGCTGCATGGCCTTTGGTCTGTAGGCCTAAGCTTAAGGGTGGGCTTGGAATACTTAATTTGGGTCTACAAAACGAGGCTTTGCTTCTGAAATTCCTCAACAAATTTTATAACAAAGTAGATGTACCTTGGGTTCATTTGATTTGGGACTCTTATTATTTTCAGAGAGTTCCTCATGACACTACTTTGTGTGGCTCTTTTTGGTGGAGAGATATCTGCAAATTAATGGATAAATTTAGGGCTGTTACTTCGGTTACAGTTGGAAGAAGAGATTCTCTGCTTTTCTGGTCTGATTCTTGGGAGATTGATAACTCATGCATCCCTCTCCAGGACTATTTTCTTTCTGCCTACAGAAGAATTCCTCTGTTATGGAAGTGTTACAGGCTGGTGACTTGCAAAACATGTTCTCTTTACCCTTATCTGAATTGGCTTTTAGGGAGTTCAACCAGCTTTCTGACATTTTGAATGGGTTTTCCCTGGATTCTGATTGTAATGACTCTTGGGCTTGGAGACATGGGAAGAAAGCTGAGTATACTGCAAAGAAGTACTATGACTTTGTTCACCAGCCAATGACTACCAACCCTATTCTGTGTTGGGTCTGGAAATCTTGTTGTGCAATGTCAATCAAAATGTTTGCCTGGCTTGTCATTATGGACAGAGTAAACACCAAGGATATGATTCAGCGCCAGGCATTGGAGAATTAATGATGGCCCCGAATGTGTACTTTGCCCCACGGGAGTGCTTGAGGACAGGACCCATTTATTTTTCCAATGCAACTTTAGCATGAGAGTATGGAACTATCTTCAAATATCCTAGTCGAATAGTCAGGACATGGTGCACATTGCGCTTCATGCCAGGAAGGATTTTAATAAACCATTCTTCTCAGAAGTGGTCTTCCTTACATGGTGGAATATTTGGAAAGTCAGGAATGACAGAGCCTTCAGGCATATCAGACCTACCTTCAGGCAGTGAAGGAATGGATTTATCCATGACATCTCACTCCTAGCACACAGGATCAAGACCAGACACAAAGAAGCTTTGATCAAATGGATTGATTTCCTGCCTCCTTGAGATGTTTCTCAAATGTACTCTTTTCTTTCTTCTTGTTAGCTTCTAGTGCTTAGTTTAGCCTAGATTGTATAGTTTCTCTTTTCTGTTATTTTCTATTCTGTTCCTTTCCTTGAGGAACCTTATTGTATATTCTTTTATTATAATCAATAAAATGCTGTGGGGTGTAAGCCCTGCAGTCTCCCAGGTCAAAAAAAACGAGTTCCCTCGGTACACCCAGCATGTCTGAAGGCTTCCATGCAAAGATGTCCCGGTTCTCAGGGATGAACTTGATGAGCGCGCTTTCCTATTTTAGATCCAGATTGGCACTGATACTGAACTGCTTCGATGAGTCGCCAGGAACGAAATCAACCATTTTAGTGTCATCTGCCGACTTAAATTTGAGTGAAGAATCATGCTCTGTAGTTGGCTTCTTCAAAGACGTCATGTCCGCCGGGTCAACATTGTCCTTCTAAAACTTCAACTCCTCAGTTGCACAAATAGACTCAGCATAGGCAGCGTCACCTTCCTCACACTCCAAAGCTATCTTCCGGCTTCCATGCACCGTGATGGTTCCCTTGTAACCCGGCATCTTGAGCTGCAGATACACATAACAAGGCCGCGCCATGAACTTGGCGTAAGCCGGCCGTCCAAACAGAGCGTGATATGGGCTGTGGATCTTGACCACTTCAAAGGTCAATGTCTCCGATCTAGAATCATGATCATCTCCAAAAGCAACTTCCAGACCTATCTTACCAACTGGGTAAGCTGACTTACCAGGCACCACACCATGGAAAACAGTGTTTGATGGCTTAGGATTTTTATCAGTCAACCCCATGCGGCGGAAAGTTTCATAATAATGGATATTGATGCTGCTCCCTCCATCCATGAGTACCTTGGTGAACTTATATCCTTCGACCTGAGGTGCGACCACCAGAGCCAAGTGACCCGGATTATCAACCCGGGGCAGGTGATCTTCCCGGCTCCACACAATGGGCTGCTCAGACCAGCGCAAGTAACGGGGAACCGCCGGCTCAACAGCAATGACTGCCCTCTTATGAAGCTTCTGGTCGCGCTTACATAAGCTAGTGGTGAAGACATGATACTGTCCACTATTCAACTGCTTCGGGTTGCTCTGATAACCAGACTGTTGCTGTTGTTGACTCCCCTGATTACTCTGCTGATTGTAACCACCCTGGTTGCCGTGATTGCCTTGATTTCCTTGGAATAGAGTTAGAGCCGCCACCGCCGTAACCCGGTCCATGAGCGTCGGATCCTGAGCCACCACCCGTCCCATGACTTCTTGAAAAAGCTTGGAATTTTTGTACTCCTTCATAATGAAGCAATCCTTCCAGAGGTGCCAAGACGGTCTTTCTCGCGTACCATGTCTTGGGCAGGGCTGATTTAGCATCTGTTCAAGATTGAAGCTGGACCCACCAGCCCGTGGGGGCGGTTTACCCTTACGATGCTGACCATTATTCTGCGCATTGGTGTTAGCCACAAAGTCCAAACTATTATCAGCTTTGCGCTTGCCGTTGCCTCCATGGTTCGCCGGGTTATGCTGCTGCCCTCTGGTGTTGCTGCTCTTCTTTCCCTTTCCTAGCTTTTCATCATCAGACTCGGGGTCCTTGGTACCATCAGAGTCAGCATACTTAACCAGAGCTGCCATGAGTGTCCCCATGTCATTGCAGTGGCGTTTGAGCCGCCCTAATTTCTGCTTTAGGGGCGTGAAACGACAATTGTTCTCCAACATCAAGACTGCTGAATCGGCATTGATGCGATCCGACGAGTGCAGGATTGTTGAGACCCGGCGCACCCAATGGGTTGTCGACTCACCTTCTTCTTGGACACAGGAGGCTAAATCCACAATTGACATGGGCTGCTTGCACGTATCTTTAAAATTCTGTATAAACCGGGCTTTTAACTCGGCCCATGACCCAATGGAGTTGGCTGGCAATCCCTTCAACCAAGTACGAGCTGTCCCTTCCAACATCATGGTGAAGTACTTAGCACATGCAGCGTCGTCGACGTCTAGCAGTTCCATTGCCATCTCATAACTCTCAACCCATGTTTCAGGGGGTAAGTCGGCAGTGTAGTTGGGCACCTTACGGGGACCCTTGAAATCCTTGGGCAAACGTACGTTACGCAGAGCCGGTACCAAACACGGCACACCCAAATTCCTAAAGGTTACACTTGGCTCTACCGAAGTCGTCGGACGAACCGGAGAAGGTTGACGGGCCGCATATTGAGCCGCCAGCTCGGCCTCCCGACGCGCCCTGCCTTGATCCACTACATTCTGTGCATCAGCTCCATCACCCGCCGGGTTATATCCATGGGGCAGATTGTGGCGTCGCCTGCTGCTTGACACAGCCGGCTCATCGATATGCCTGCTGTAAATCCGTCTCGGGCGAGGGGTGGAATGAATCATGTCATGACTGTAATAATAAGCCTGCTGCTGAACCAAAGCTGTCTGAAGGAGCTATGTAGCCCTTCGTGTTTCAACCGCCGTTGGAGACCCGCCTTCAACCGAGAGAGCCGTCAATCGTGACACCGCAGCAATCATGTTATCCAAAGGGTTAGAGTAATGACCCGGTGGTGTCGGCATGTGTTGTGGCGGGGTATTGTTCTGACGAGGCGGGTCCGTCGTGCGCGGCTGAACCGGCGTACTCGTCCCAGGCGCTTCAACCCGGTTTACCACTGGCGGGTTACTGGTTCCTGCTCCTGGCGTGTTAAAGAGATTTCTTGCCTCGTAAACCGGGGGCGGACAAGTCTGATGCCTCCTCCTCATGACTTCGTTTGAAGTGTTCTGATCTAGCATGAGCCGGAAAGACTCTGACTGAATCCGTTGCGCCTGAGCATCCAACATAACCCGCTCTGCGGCCATCCTGGTGTCTTCCGCCACCAGGTCTTCCTTAGCTTGAGCTATCTGATCTCGCAATTTTGTGACTTCCGCGTTATGCTGATCTCGATTATCTGGGTTAACCTCCGTCGTCAACAGTGTCGCCAAGGTGTCTAGTAAATCGGACAAGACTTGAGCCGGCGGGCGGGCAGGGCCTCCTGCCCCGGCCATCGTCGCCACTGCTGACCCGAAAATCAATGTCGCTGCAGTTGAAGAATGTTGTATTGGCTGCGTACCGGCCATGAAGATTGCAACCCGGTTCGGCGGCTCACAGGGGTCCAGAATACTGTCGCCATCGGAACAGCCCCAAGCCGACCGTCTTGCAGTTGATACAATGACTCGGTCTCACCGGTGGACGACTCACCATCAGAGTAAACAACCGTCTCACCTCCAGATGCCAATCTATCCTCCATTTCTGCTCCATGGATGAATCCCACGAAGGCACGGTTCATGGCGGGCTGAACTAGGGCGGGTCTCGCACGCTGAGCCGTCTCGATGATGTCGATGCAGATGTCCGGCTTAGGACCCGGTTCGCCGATCTTGCCGATGAAGACGTGAATTCCGCCGAAGGGGACCCGGTACCCGTACTCAATTGATCCGGCCTCGGGGCCCCGGCCTGCGTCGTCGATGTAGAGCTTGCCGCGACGACTCTTGGTCATCCGGCCCATGGCGTATCCCTTGATCCCTTTGAAGTTACCCTTTAAGAACTCGAAACCACCGTGCAGTGGCCCCACGGTGGGCGCCAACTGTCGTGGAAGTGTCACGGCAGATGTCCTCATGGAAGGACTTAGTTGTGGAGCCATTGCAATGAGGTTAGCTTAAAGGGGTTAAACGGGGTAAAGGACACGAGGAGTTTATACTGGTCCGGCCCCTTGTGGTGAAGGTAAAGGCCTAATCCAGTTTGAGGTGGTATTGCTAGGGTTTCGATGACTAGGGAGCGAACACGCTTAGCCTGGCTCTCGATCTGTTGTTTTTTTTGTCCTAAGCCGTCGCTGGGTCGTCCCCTTATATACACAGGTTGACGCCCTGCGGCCTACAGTGTCCCGGCCGGCTCATACAACGTGTCCGGCTCGGTGACTTATCTTACATGCCTTATAATACAAGTCTACATATACATGGCGGTTTATATCCGTAGGCCTTAAGCCGCCTTCGGGTTTGGGCCCTCTACTAAGCCTATCTATGAACCGCCATTGTTATTATACTCTTGGGCTTCATTGAGATGAACCGCCATAGGGATGACCCGGCCCCCCTGGGCGGGTCATACCCGATAGTCATATCCCTAACAAAAGCTTTACTTGCTATTCTCCATATCCTTATCTAAAGCTTTGATGCGTGTTGTCATCAATTACCAAAATGGGGGAGATTGAAAGCACAAGTGCTCCCTGGGTGGTTTTGGTAATTAATGTCAACATATATCCTGTTGGACTAACGTTTTTATCTAGAATATTTCAGACAAGTTCAACAGATGGAGTGGCATGGACAAGAGGATGTGGAACCCCTTCAAGATGCTAAGGACTAAATATTGGCTCAAGCTCAAAAGCTCAAGACTCTACATTTTACTTTTAGTGATCCAAGATCACATTGAGTCCATAGGAAAGCCAATACTATTAAAAGGGGATGAGGTGTTGCTTAATGGCTTGCTTGCTCAAAGTGCTTAGTGATATGCTCCAAAGCCCTCAACCACTTTCTCATATCCACATATGTCCCAAACCAAAAGTCAAACTCGGCCCCACCGAATCATTCTATCCGGCGCCATCGAGTTCACTTGACAGAGCCACTGCCACAAACCCTAATCAATTTGGTCTCACCGATGGGATATTGGTCTCACCGAGATGGGTTTGCAAACTCTCCGTTGCCTATTGCAATAATTTCGGTCTTACCGAGATTTGTAATCGGTCTCACCGAGTTTGCCTGACCAACTCTTTGGTTAGCTTATTACCAAAATCGGTCCCACCAAGTTTGTGTAATCGGTCAAACTGAGATGAGGTTTTACCCTAACCCTAGCACATCGGTCCCACCGAGTTGATCATATCGGTCCCACCGAATATCCTAACGTTCACATTTTGAACTAAATCGGTCTAACCGAGTTTTTCGGTCCCACCGAGTTTGGTGATTTGTGTGTATCGGTTAGATTTTGTGTGGAGGCTATATATACCCCTCCACCCACTCTTCATTCGTGGAGAGAGCCATCAGAACATGCCTACACTTCCAGCATACATTTTTTGAGAGAGAACCACCTACTCGTGTGTTGAGGTCAAGATATTCCATTCCAACCACATAAATCTTGATCTCTAGCCTTCTCCAAGTTGCTTTCCACTCAAATCATCTTTCCACCAAATCCAAATCTGTGAGAGAGAGTTGAGTGTTGGGGGACTATCATTTGAAGCACAAGAGCAAGGATTTCATCATCAACACACCATCTATTACCTTTTGGAGAGTGGTGTCTCCTAGATTGGTTAGATGTCACTTGGGAGCCTTCGTCAAGATTGTGGAGTTGAACCAAGGAGTTTGTACGGGCAAGGAGATCGCCTACTTCGTGAAGATCTACCCTAGTGAGGCAAGTCCTTCGTGGGTGATGGCCATGGTGGGATAGACAAGGTTGCTTCTTCGTGGGTGGAGCCCTCCGTGGACTCGCGCAACCATTACCCTTCGTGGGTTGAAGTCTCCATCAACGTGGATGTACGATAGCACCACCTATCGGAACCACGCCAAAAATCTCCGTGTCTCCAATTGCGTTTGCACACTCCAATCCTATCCCTTTACATTCTCGCAAGTTGCATGCTTTACTTTCCGCTGCTCATATACTCTTGTCATGCTTGCTTGATATGTATTGTGAATGTTTAAACATGTGCTAAAACTCCACCTCAACTTGAAGAAATTAGAAACTGCCACTTTTCTTGCTAAGAGTCTATTCACCCCCCTCTAGACACCTCTTCTCGATTCTTTCAGATGCTTATGTGAAAAAGCTTCAACCTTATAAGCTCAAACCCAAATCGGAGAAATGTGTCTTCATAGGATACCCAAAGGAGACTGTTGGGTACACCTTCTATCACAGATCCGAAGGCAAGACATTCGTTGCTAAGAATGGATCCTTTCAAGAGAAGGAGTTTCTCTCAAAATAAGTGAGTGGGAGGAAAGTAGATTTTGATGAGGTAACTGTACCTGCTCCCTTATTAGAAAGTAGTCATCACAGAAATCAGTTCCTGTGACTACTACACCAATTAGTGAGGAAACTAATGATGATGATCATGTAACTTCAGACCAAGTTACTACTGAACCTCGTAGGTCAACCAGAGTAAGATCCGCACCAGATTGGTACGGTAATCCGGTACTGGAGGTCATGTTACTTGACCATGACGAATCTACGAACTATGAGGAAGTGATGATGAGCCCAGATTCTGCAAAATGACTTGAGGCCATGAAATCTGAGATGGGATCCATGTATGAGAACAAAGTGTGGACTTTGGTTGACTTGCCCGATGATCGGCAAGCCATCGAGAATAAATGGATCTTCAAGAAGAAGACTGACGCTGACGGTAATGTTACTGTCTACAAAGCTTGACTTGTTGCGAAAGGTTTTCGACAAGTTCAAGGAGTTGACTACGATGAGACCTTCTCACCCGTAGCGATGCTTAAGTCCGTCCGAATCATGTTAGCAATTGCTGCATTTTATGATTATGAAATTTGGCAAATGGATGTAAAAACTGCATTCCTGAATGGATTTCTGGAAGAAGAGTTGTATATGATGCAACCCGAAGGTTTTATCAATCCAAAGGATGCTAACAAAGTGTGCAAGCTCCAGCAATCCATTTATGGACTGGTGCAAGCATCTTGGAGTTGGAATAAACGTTTTGATAGTGTGATCAAAGCATATAGTTTTATACAGATTTTTGGAGAAGCCTGTATTTACAAGAAAGTGAGTGGGAGCTCTGTAGCATTTCTAATATTATATGTGGATGACATATTGTTGATTGGAAATGATATAGAATTTCTGGATAGCATAAAAGGATACTTGAACAAGAGTTTTCCAAAGAAAGACCTCGGTGAAGCTGCTTACATATTAAGCATCAAGATCTATAGAGATAGATCAAGACGCTTGATAAGATTTTTTCAATGAGTACATACCTTGACAAGATTTTGAAGTAGTTCAAAATGGAACAGTCAAAGAAGGAGTTCTTGCCTGTGTTGCAAGGTGTGAAGTTGAGTAAGACTCAAACCCCGACCACGGCAGAAAATAGAAAGAGAATGAAAGTCATTCCCTATGCCTCAGTCATAGGTTCTATAAAGTATGCTATGCTGTGTACTAGACCTATTGTGTACCTCACCATGAGTTTGGCAAGAGGGTACAATAGTGATCCAGGAGTGGATCACTGGACATCAGTCAAAATTATCCTTAGTGGTATAAGGATATGTTTCTCGGTTATGGATGTGACAAAGAGTTCGTCGTAAAGGGTTACGTCGATGCAAGCTTTGACACTGGTCCAGATGACTCTGAGTCTCAATCTGGATACATATTGAAAGTGGGAGCAATTAGCTAGAGTAGCTCTGTGCAGAGCATTGTAGACATAGAAATTTGCAAAATACATACGGATCTGAATGTGGCAGACCCGTTGACTAAACTGCTCTCACAAGCAAAACATGATCACACCTTAGTACTCTTTGGGTGTTAAATCACATGGCGATGTGAACTAGATTATTGACTCTTGTACAGAACTTGAAAGACTGGCAAAGAAAGGGAAGAAAAGCGGCTAATGCTATCTAAACGATTATTTCAAAGTTTACCAAGTTCGATCGTTCACGAGACAGGGGACTCAGCATTGACTTCATCACTGGATTACCAAAGTCCCATTACTATGATTCAATTCAGGTGGTGCACGAGACAAGCCAAACAAACAGAAACCGAATTAATATCGAAGAACACAAGCTGTGGGCCGTAAAGTGGTAACGTTTGCAGGCCAAAGCTGTCCCCCTTTGCCACTAAGACTTGAATCTTTAACCATCGGAATACCCGGTACTCTCTCTACCAAACAGGCAAGATTTGAGTGTTGGTCACATGGTGATGTGAACTATGGGTATTAATCACATAAAGATGTGAACTATTGGTGTTAAATCACATGGCGATGTGAGCTGGATTATTGACTCTAGTGCAAGTGGGAGACTGAAGAGATATGCCCTAGAGGCAATAATAAAGTTGTTATTTATATTTCCTTATATCATGATAAATGTTTATTATTCATGCTAAAATTGTATTAACCGGAAACTTGATACATGTGTGAATACATAGATAAAACAAAGTGTCCCTAGTATGCCTCTACTAGACTAGCTCGTTAATCAAAGATGTTTAAGTTTCCTGACCATAGACATGTGTTGTCATTTGATGAACGGGATCACATCATTAGAGAATGATGTGATGGACAAGACCCATCCGTTAGCTTAGCATTATGATCGTTGAGTTTTATTGCTATTGCTTTCTTCATGACTTATACATGTTCCTTTGACTATGAGATTATGCAACTCCCGAATACCGGAGGAACACCTTGTGTGCTATCAAACGTCACAACGTAACTGGGTGATTATAAAGATGCTCTACAGGTGTCTCCGAAGGTGTTTGTTGGGTTGGCATAGATCAAGATTAGGATTTGTCACTCCGTGTATCAGAGAGGTATCTCTGGGCCCTCTCGGTAATGCACATCACTATAAGCCTTGCAAGCAATGTGACTAATGAGTTAGTTATGGGATGATGCATTACGAACGAGTAAAGAGACTTGCTGGTAACGAGATTGAACTAGGTATTGAGATACCGACGATCGAATCTCGGGCAAGTAACATACCGAGACAAAGGGAACAACGTATGTTGTTATGCGGTTTGACCGATAAAGATCTTCGTAGAATATGTGGGAGCCAATATGAGCATCCATGTTCCGCTATTGGTTATTGACTGGAGATGAGTCTTGGTCATGTCTACATAGTTCTCGAACCCGTAGGGTCCGCACGCTTAACGTTCGATGATGATCGGTATTATGAGTTTATGTGTTTTGATGTACCGAAGGTAGTTCGGAGTCCCGGATGTGATCACGGACATGACGAGGAGTCTCGAAATGGTCGAGACATAAAGAATGATATATTGGACGATGTTAGTCAGACACCGGATGAGTTCCGGGGGTCATCGGATAAATATCGGAGTGCCGGAAGGGTTATCAGAACCACCGGAGAAGTAATGGGCCTTATTGGGCCTAGGGGAGAGAGAGATGGGCTGCCAAGGGCTGCCCCCCCCCATGGGCCTAGTCTGAATTGGACTAGGGGGAGGGGCGCCGCCCCCTCCTTCCTTCTCTTTCCCCCTCCTTCCTTCTTCTCCTAGTAGGACTAGGAAAGGGGGGAGTCCTACTCCTACTAGGAGGAGGATTCCTCCCCCCTTGGCGCGCCTATGAGGGTCGGCCGGCCTCCCCCTCCCTCCTTTATATACGTGGGGAGGGGGGCACCCTAGAACACATCAAAGTTGATCTTAGCCATGTGCGGTGCCCCCCTCCACAGATCTCCACCTCTGTCGTATCGTTGTAGTGCTTAGGCGAAGCCTTGCATCGGTAACTTCATCAACACCGTCACCACGCCGTCGTGCTGACGGAACTCTCCCTCGGCCTCAGCTGGATCAAGAGTTCGAGGGACGTCACCGAGCTGAACGTGTGCAGATCGCGGAGGTGTCGTGCGTTCGGTACTTGATCGGTTGGATCGCGAAGACGTTCGACTACATCAACCTCGTTACTAAACGCTTCCGCTTTCGGTCTACGAGGGTACGTGGACACACTCTCCCGCTCGTTTTATGCATCACATAGATAGATCTTGCGTGATCGTAGGTAAATTTTTTGAAATACTGCGTTCCCCAACACGGACCCTTCCCCAGACCCTGCGCAAGCGGGAGCTCATGCACCGGGCTGCCCGTATAGAGAAAATGTATCTCATGTATAAAAAAATGTATACAAAAAAATATACAATGCGTGTGAAAAAGTTGATCATGTATTTAAAAAAAAATAAGCATTTGAAAATAAATGTTAACACGTTTTTGAGAAATGTTAATCAAGCATTTGAAAATGTTAAATGTGTATAGAAAAAATGTTGACAATGTATTAAAAAATGTATAACATGTATTTCGAAAAGGTTCATCAAGCATTTGAAAAAATGTTAAATGTGCATAGGAAAAATCTTGACCATGTATTAAAAATTAATCTTGTATTGTATTTGAAATATGTTAATCAAGCATTCGAAAAATATTAAATGTATATAGAAAAAATGTTGACCATGTATTCAGAAAATGTTTAGCATGTATTTTCAAAAATGTTAATCAAGAATTTTAAAAAATGTCACCATGCATTAAAAACATGTTAATCTTGTATTCTATTAAAAATGTTAAACTTCTATTTGAAAAATATTAATCAAGCATTTAAAAAATATTAATCAAGTATTTGAAAAGAAATGTATATAGAAAACATGTTGACCATGTATTAAAAAAATCTTGCATTTGAAATACAGTTAAAAATTAAAGAAATGTTAAATGTGTATAGAAAAAATGTTGACCATGCATTAAAACATGTATATCTTGTGTTTGAATTTTTTTTAATTAAGCATCTAAAAATGTGTATAGAAAAATGTTAATCTTGTATTTGAAAAATGTTAAAATTTTGCATGTAAATAATGGTGTATTAAAAAATGTTTAACTTTTATTTGTAACAATGTTAAACGTGTTTTATAATTTTTTCTTAGCATATATGGAAATGCAAAATGAAACAAATAAAAAAAGTGTAAAGGGAATTAAAAAATTAGTGAAAATCCATAAAGAAACAAAGGACCCTGCAGACTCGCGCAGTCCACAGTCCACAAGATTCTCCAAAAAACAAAAAGAGTCCACACTCCACACTCCACACTCGTGTCCACTGACCACTGTCCTTCCCAAAAACCCTCGTCCATGGCGACCGCGGCACCGCCGCCCGAGGAGTTCGCCCGCGACGCCATGGCCTACGTAGCCGAGGAGGAGGAGGAGGACCCTGAGGAGGTGGAGCCGTGGGTTTCCTCCGACTCGGAGCCGGACGAGCACCCGGCGCTCGAGCCGCGGGACCCTTCCCCCAACTCGGAGCCGCAGCCGCCGCCGCCTGCACCGACGAATTCGGCGTCCGAGGTGGCGGAGGAGGGGCAGAAGGCGGCGCCTTGGCCTGGGTTCCCCGGCGCGAGCGTGTTCCGGCTGGTCGTGGCCGGGGACAAGGTGGGCGGCCTCATCGGCCGCCGGGGCGAGATCGTCAAGCGCCTCTGCGAGGAGACCCGCGCCCGCGTCCGCGTCCTCGACGCCACGGACGGCGTCTCCAGCCGGATTGTAAGCCTCCTTCCCTGTAATTTTGGTTGATGGCTTGATGTGATGGTGGTTAGGGCACGGGAAATTGGGCGCGTGGAGGGTGGAGCATACTTTCACAATCAAGTTGATGTATTAGCAATATTTAAGGAGCTAAATTAGAAATTCCTTTGGGATTTGTGCATGCTCAGTGTAAGAGCATTTCCAACGGCTCCCCTTTCCCCAATATTTTCCTGGTATTGGGGGATTTGGGCCAAAGTAACAGCTCCAATGGCTCCTCTTTCCCTAATATTTTTTGGAGATCACAAAGAACAGCCCATCTTCCCATAAATGGAGGGGGAGTTGACCCTCTCTATTGGGGCTGCGATTATTATGGATCTGCTGGAGCTTCCATCCCCAATAACCGGAAAAGTGTTATTGGGGAGCCCCAACAAGTGCTTAGTGTGGGAGTTTTTTTGTGAGCTGTCGGAGATGCTCTAAATTGGACCGGGCACAAGTATGGGTCTGCCGCAAGCAAACACTCGACATATACATCAGCAATTGTGTGCCAGCATTGCCCTGGTTTGGGTTGCTCATTTCCAAGTTGTCTTGGGACTTGAGATCATCAAGCGCCTCTGTGAGGAGACCCATGTCCGCGTCCTCGAGACCACGGGCGGCGTCACCGGCCAGATTTTAAGGCTCCTCCCCCGGAATTCTGGTTGATTCATGTTAGGATTTATGGCTCGATGGTGGTGGTTAGGACATCGGGAATTGGAAACTGAGTCGCTCGTGCCATGCTTAGTATGCGGTTGGGCGCGTCGAGCATGAATTTCTACGGTCTCATGTGGTCACAACGATGGATTAGCAATATAAGCTAGCTAAGCTAGAAATGACTTTGGGATTTGTGCATGCTCATTGTAAATTGGACTGTGGCGTTAGCGTGGGTCTTCCACAAGCAGCTCTCGACATGTAGATCAGCAATTGTGTGCCAGCATTGCCCTGGTTTGGGTTACTCGTTTCCATGTTCTCTTGATAATTGTGCATTGTGGCCGTCGGCACATTGTTACTGTCATCTTGCAACGCTATCCTAGATGCAATTGTGCTGTATCTTGCATAAGGACACTGATGCGTTGTCACAAGGTCAAATAATTATATTATCCCCATGCTCTTTCAAGTTCTAGCTCACACGGAGGCGGCCTAATCATCATTAGAGAAAATGAGTAGACAACTGTAAGACCATAGAAACCAGGTTGGTCCATCATATATAATAGTTCTGGAACACTTTTTATTAACTTGTTCTGGGACCTAATTTGGTTATGAAATGGACGAAACAATGTTAGCTTTATAGTTCGAATTGTTAAATGAGCTTTTTTTGTTAGCATTTAATAGATAAGTGACTTATTGTTTAATTTAACTGTTCTACAAGCTATCTCTACTTTGGTAAGTCTTGGCCATGTTATCTGTTGGGTTGTTGTTTTAGTTTAACAGTTTTTGCAATCATAGGAACAAAGGCATTACTAAGGCCATGTGTTAGGGAAGTTGAAATGACTTGACCAGGTGAAAATTACTCTCAGTCTCGTAAGCATAAGCTTTTTAAAACGGGAGGATTCTAGTGTGGCATGTTGAGGTGGTACTTACTGTGAGTACATAAAAAAGAACAAAAAAGGTTAAACTTAGATCATTTGTTTGTACTTTCTTATTCATTGTGTTAAATTTTATATCTCCTCTTTAGGTCTTGATATCCGCAACAGAAGAAACACAAGCAGAACTGGCACCTGCTATGGATGCTGCAGTTAGGATCTTCAAACATGTAAATGATATAGAAGGGATCAATCCTGATGTCACATTATCTGCTTCTGCACCAGAAATTTGTTGTGCTAGATTAATGGTTCCTAAAGCACAAGCGGTGCACTTAATTGGCAAGCAAGGAACCATGATCAAGTTAATTCAAGAAACTACTGGTGCTACCATGAGGATTATAGATCAAGGTACACGGTTATACATTTTCATGTTAACTATTATGCGATGCATTTCCAGTTTGATCCATAGAATTACTGGTCATTTTTATTACCTATGAATTAATGATATTGGTTTTGCTCTTGGATGTGTAACTTGAAAAGGTATATACATTTTCAACTCAATTATTATGTGATGCATTTCCAGTTTGATTTGTAGAATCGCCAGTCTTTTTTTACCTATAAATTATTAACATTGGTTTTGATCTTGGATGTATAACTTGAATGCTGAAACAAGGGAGTATACCTGGGCATTCCAAAGCAAACGTGGTGTCCCTAACTTCTATGATCCATCATTTCTTGTACAAGAGTCCACCAGTACTTGATGTCAAGTTCTTTATGCCGAGAAAAATCCAGAAAAACTATTCGACTGTTTTCCCAACTTTGTGTTGTAGCACCAACCTTCTCTGAAAAGTAGCACCTGCCTTCTACCAGAAATTAGTAGCACCGGCCCTGTTCACTAGAATAGTAGAACGTACTCTGTTTCATCACTGAAAAAGGAGTGCAATTGATAGGATTCTTATTCTTGTGTTATCTAACTTGTTAGCATGAGAATACTTGGTTTTGTTGGTTGACACCAATTTTTCAACCAAATTGTATATTGTGACCCTTGTAGAAAATGGGTTGCTTAAGGGATTTACACCAATCAGTTAACCAGATGGTTTGTTGTGACCCTATCACTTGAAAATTTAAACTCCCCCACTTTTATAAAATATTGAGACCAGAAGTCACATAAGCTTCCGGATTGCATCCCTATATATCAGTGGTATAATCGAACTAGATTTGATTTTCCCTTTCATGATACATAAAGCACTGAAATATTCATTACGACAGAGAAGCAACTTGATTTCGATCTGGTATTTGTTGCTACTAATACCATGGAGATTCTTTTGCACACTGTAAATAGTCTGCCTGGTAGGTTACATTTTTAGAAGCCCTACAACATACTTTTCACCTTATTCAAGCTTATACCTTTTTGCCGGCTTTTCAATTTCGATCTCGTTTTGGTTGTTGTGAATTCAATCTAGATCACTGGATGTAACACATGATACTGGATCTACTTTTCTAGACGACCTTTTGAGTAATCAGATGGTGGTTGAAAGAATTGTGGAGATACGTGGTGCTTCCCTCAAGGTCCTCAATGCCCTAAAATCAGTACTTGGACTTCTCCGGAAGTTCCTAGTTGATCATAGCGTCCTTCATCTATTTGAAAGAAAGGTAATCCTTGTTTTTTTTAGGGGAAAAGGTAATCCTTTTTATGGTTGTTGCTGCACGCTATATTATGAATAAAGATGAGAGCAGCTTGTAACGTTCTCATGGAATTGATATTTCTGTTGCTTATCTGCAGAACCAAGCAGAAACCGAGGTGCAGGATAGTTCTAAAGAAAATCAGGTTACCAATGGTTATGCTCCTCCAGTGAACCAGGACCTTTTGTTATCCTACAGTCGAAGTCCTCTTAACCCGAATGGCAGCAGATATTTGTCATACGGACATGACCCATCTGTTTGTGACCCATATTCACCAGATATCAGACGCCCAACTGTCTCCATAATATCGAAGGTCTAATGCTATAACTATTATCCCTTAGCTTCAAACCTATATTATGTCAGTTATTAGCTTGTAAAAATGTGCTCAGGTTTCACCTGGTACAGGCAGATTTCTTCTGTTCATTTCCCGTTTTGAGTTTTGACCCTCAAAACCTGACTTGGTGTAGTCATCTTACATCAGGCTTGCTGCAGTCGTTGTTCTTAGTTTCTTACAGAAATTTTGGCTTTCAGATTACGCAAACGATGCAGATCCCTTTGCTGCAAGCTGAAGAGATAATTGGTGTCAGGGGACAGACCGTTGCTCATATACGTTCTGTCAGTGGAGCGGTGGTTGTCCTCGAGGAAACTGGAAATTATCTGGATGAGGTTCTAGTTTCGATCGAAGGCACTTCTTCACAAGTTGAGACCGCGCATCAACTCATACAGGTTAACTATCAATGTCCTGAGGGGTCCTACTTTACTATCCATTTTCTGAATTAGATTAGGATGCCATCTGAATTTATTTTTATTTTTTTTGCGCCCAGCCTACTACGCATACACAGATAGTTGCTACCTACCAGTTACACTAGGTCTGAGCCAAGAACTAAATGTGCTAGAGTATACCAGATTGTTTTTCTTGCAACAAGTTCAGTGTAGTTTACACAAGGTTGGAGATTCCAGCCAACCTTTAGAAGATAAATTTGTCTTAGATATCAGACCAGCAGGATATTAGAAGGAAATGGTGCATGGTCGCTTTCACTCCAAGACTCGGGAGCGGGATAAAACTTGAGAAAGCCACTTGTGCGCAGTTGCTCCTTCTCTATGAGTAGTAATTTTACGCAGTTGCTCCTTCTCTATGAGTAGTAATTTTCCTTTGTTAACCGTGGGTGATTCGGGCCATTTCATAACTAGCCTAGGTTCCAGCTTGCTGGAGGCAGCTACCCAGGACATGATAGCTCACCTATGTAAAATGTGAAGCACACTACACTACACAACACTAGCCTTGCTTCTCTGGTTGTCACAATGTCGTTTACGCTGGGCGTCTACGTGGAGACCAGTCATCGCCGCCTCTTAATTAATCAAATGAAATGAAACGTCCGTTGCAAAACACTGGAACCATTATACCATCTTGCGCGGTTGATTTATCGGGTACGATCATGAACCGCATGTTTGACAGGCTCGAACTAAGGACTGTCACTAAATTCAGAGAACGCAACCGAAATCAACTCAATTTTGGGGAATTTTGGGAGATCGATTGCTGGTGGATCTGAGCCACAGAACTAGGGTTCGCCAGCCGGAACACGGCGGCTTTAGAGGCCAAGCCCAGATACATCCAGAATGCCCTCTCCACAAGCCGGAGGAGGGTTTAAAAAGGGGTTCGAGCAGGTGAAAAGCAAGAAAGTGACAGGTTCAGATATTACAGAGCTGCAGTAAAGTTTAAAGGAAGAAAAACTACTGCGGCCGTTCATCAGGGGATCAACGGTTGCGAGCGGGTGTCTTGAGGGCGAAACGGTACGCTCGCTGGAGCCGTAGGATCTCTGATCGACGGTTGTAATGCGCGCTGGCAAATGAAACGGTACTGTTCTGTTTCTAACTGTTGTCTGAAGAATTCCTGTCCTGACAATGTTGGGTGTCTGTTTTTTTACTTGTCGCCATTTTCGCACGCAGGTCCTACTGCGCGACGGAAAAGTTCTAGCACCCAGGAGCAGCGGCTACGGCAACCCTGACGCTGGCCCGGTCAGGCCGCCGTTCGCCCCGTGTGGCGCTCCAGTGAGCCCGGAGTACGCCCCGCCTCTGTACCGCGAGTACCAGTCATCGTCCGGCAGCGTCCGCCACTGCTACTCTGCTGCATACCACGGGTACAGGCTGTAGCACGCGGAGCCGAGCGACTGACCGCGCGCCTATCCTCCTCATCGCCGCGCCTAACCTAACGATCACCACCCGGACCATGCCTGATTGAGGGGAAATTGAATGGAACGGCTTTGCCGCGACGATTGATCCGACACTACACTAGGCCCCAGCAGTTACTTACTTGCCTATGGTACTCGTCTGCATATTCGCCTTTGTCTGAAGAAAGTAGAGGGGGTATTTGCTGCTGGTTCTGAAGATTGGGGCACCTGATCGTTTTGGGGATGTGATAGTTTCCATGCCGGCTTGTGATGGAAATGCTGTAGATGTTTTACCGAATGCCTCCACGCTGTCTTCGACCCAGCTCTTCTACCTGGCTGGTTCATTCCCCCTTCTTGTAACCCAGGCAAGCCGGTGCCACCATTCTGGTAGGGTGGGGGCGGCGATGCTCACGCACTCGTCCTCTGCGATGAGCTTCCCGGCTGTTCCGGTGAATGGGGAGCGGAGACAACGGCGATGGCCTCTCTCTCTATCTCTCCGGTGACGACAGTGTTTACTTTCTGCACGGAGGGCGTGGACTGCGACGTTTCAAGGCGCGTGACCGTGATTCAAACATTTGTATTTCGGGCTCCCAAGCAAAATTCGAGGGCACACCCCACTATGTAAAATAATGATCTTTTTTAAACAAAATTAATACCCCCCCCCCCCCCCCAGGTGGAAGTATCTTTCTACAACCGAGCTCAAAATGCTCCTGATATGAAACAATGCCCTAATATCAATTGAAAGATCAAAAAGAGGGGTCGCGGGTGTGTGTGTGTGTGGGGGGGGGGGGGGGGGGGTGGGGGGGGTGGGGGGGGGGGTTTGAATAGACACTTAACAAGAGAACGGTGCAATTTTTTATTTTCTTGGAACTTAGGCAGATTTTAGCACAAGTTAAATGACAACCAATACACTCCACGTATGCATATCTAGAGGCTAGGCAGTAGATGAGGAATAATATGCAAGTGCAAGAATGTAAAAGGGGGGTAGAGATAGGAAGATCAAACTCAATGAAGACATGGTAATTTTTGGTGTGGTTTTGATAGGTGGCGTTATCGTACATCTACGTTGATGGAGACTTCAAACCACTGAGGGTAACGCCTGCGTGAGTCCACGAAAAAGCAATCTTGTCTATTTCATCATGGCTTGCGCTCACGAAGGACTAGCCTCACTCGAGATAGATCTTCATGAAGTAGGCGATCTCCTTACCCTTATAAACTCCCTGGTTTAACTCCATATGATTTGGAGGTTCACAAGTGACACCTAGCCAATCTAGGAGACATCACTCTCTAAAAGGTAACAGATGTTGTTGATGATGAACTTCTTACTTTTGTGATTCAAAAGATAGTCTCCTCAACACTCAATCACTCTCTCACAGATTTGGCATGGTGATGGGAGAAGGATTGGAGTGGAAAACAACTTGAGGGGGCAAGAAATCAAGGATCAAATGGTTGGAGTGGAATGTTTCGATCTCAACACAAGTGTAGGTGGTTCTCTCTCGGAAAATGTATATGGGAAGTGTAGTTTCGTCCTGGTTGCTCTCTCTGAGAGTAGGTGGTTGTGGGTGGGGTATATATTGTTGGGAAACGTAGCATGCAATTTCAAAAAAATTCCTACGCTCGTGCAAGATCTATCTAGGAGATGCATAGCAACGAGAGGGGAAGAGTGTGTCCACGTACCCTTGTAGACCGAAAGCGGAAGCGTTTGACAATGCGGTTGATGTAGTCGAACTTCTTCTCGTTCCGACCGACAAGCACCGAACGTCACCTCCGAGTTCTGCACACGTTTAGCTCGATGACGTCCCTCGAACTCTTGATCCAGCAAAGTGTCGATGGAGAGTTTCGTCAGCACGACGGCATGGTGACGGTGCTGGTAAAGTGATCCGCGCAGGGCTCCGCCTAAGCACTACGAAGATATGACCGGAGGCGTAAACTGTGGAGGGGGGCGCCGCACACAGCTAACAATTGTTGGTGTGTGTTCTAGGCGCCCTCCCCATGTATATATAGGTGGGAGGGGAGCTGCCTTGGGCGCCCCAAGTAGGAATCCTACTTGGGGGCCTTATTCCAATTCACCCCCCCCCCCTACCATATTTATCGGGAGGGAAAAGGAAGAGGGGGAGAGGAAAGGAAGGGGGAGGCCGACTCCCCCTCTTTCCTTCTCCCACTTGGCCGGCGGCCTAGGAGGGGTGCGTCAGCCCCTTGTGGGCTAGTGTGCCCCTTCCTCTTTAGCCCATGTGGGCCATTAACCCCCCGGGGTTTCCGGTAACCCCTCCGGTAGTCCGATATGTACCCGATACTCTTTGAAACATTTTCGGTGTCCGAATACCATCGTCCTATATATCAATCTTTACCTCTCGACCATTTCGAGACTCCTCGTCATGTCCATGATCTCATCCGGGACTCCGAACAACATTCGGTCACCAAATCACATAACTCATATAATACAAAATCGTCATCGAACGTTAAGCGTGCGGACCCTACGGGTTCGACAACTATATAGACATGACCGAGACACCTCTCCGGTCAATAACCAATAGCGGAACCTGGATGCTCATATTGGTTCTCACATATTCTACGAATATCTTTATCGGTTGTACCGTAATGACAATATATGTTATTCCCTTTGTCATCGGTATGTTACTTGCCCGAGATTCGATCGTCGGTACGTATCTTCATACCTAGTTCAATCTCGTTACCGGCAAACAGTTCATCCGAGTGAACCGCATGCCGTATATCGCACACACCTTTGATCTGGCTGACTGTTTCTTTTGTGTTGCCTAATCACAAACAGTTCATCCGAGTGAACCGTATGCTGTACATCGCACATACCTTCGTCTGGCTGCCCGTTTCTTTTGTTCTTCCTCATCGCAAATAGTTAATTGAGCTGAACTGTATGCCCTGCATCGCACACGCAACTAAATCTGAACCATGTTTTTGATGCATCCTCCATCGCAAACGTTTTGCACCTTTTTTGACGGTTTTTTACACCACCGTTTGCGATTATGGCATCACACACAGTTTCGTCAAAGGGTCTCTGATCGTAGTGTCGCGTTATCAGCATCCTGCAGTAGTGCATAAACTTGGCACATGCACTTCGGTGGTACCGAATGCCATCTCGGTGGAACCGAGTTTCTAGGCTTTAGGTTGTGGCTTCGTCTGGTGTATCTTGGCGGGTCCGGGTGTATTTGTTTCGGTGGGACCGAGAATAACTTTAGAGTTTTGAACATATTGGATTGTGAAAATGTGGATGAGGGTTTTGAAGCAATATCTTCAAGCACTTGAGCAAACGACTCATGATCAAAATCTCATTCTCTTTTAATAGTATTTGCTTTCCTAACTTAATGTGATATTGGATCGCTTAACCAAAAATGAAAAGTCTTTCCCAATGCTTGTCCATTGTAGCTTGAGGGGTCCACATCTCCATCCATCTACTAGCCTAGGTTGAACATTTCCTGAAATATACTTAAGGAAAAACATTAGTCCAACAACATGTATGTTGACATGAATTACCAAAACCATCAAGTGAGCAAATATGTTTTCACCGTCTCAGACTACAACTTTTGGACAATGAAACCCACATATAGTTATCAAAGCGATTTGCGTTCCTTGCGGTTTCGAACGCAGCTTGTGCCGCCCAAGCCATCAATGCCCTCGACAACGGCCACTTCGCCTTTTGGAGGAAGAACTGGGGAAAGCATATTTTGAAGCGATATCGACTGATCTTTGTGGTATAGTGAAGCTTGGCAAAATTGTCCTTGTTTTTTCCTCCTAAAACAATAGTAGGAGGATGCCATGGCACCCCTAATATCTTGTTAGCCTTGTGCTTAGGTTTAGTCCAGACAAGCAATCTACGCTGGTGTCCTGTGTGAGCAGTTGCGTAGTCAGGATTTCCGGTCAGGGTGGTCCAATTAATATAAAAATATTTTATATCACAAATACAACCAACCAACACACTATGTGTCAACATGAGGGGACCAATCCCCCCCCCCCCCCCCCCCCATTGTATGAGAAAAACATGGGGGCTTAGATGAGATTATTTTAGCCTTTGACCCCCCCCCCCCCCCCCCACACACACACACACACACACAAACACTCACGGTTTGTCTGTTGCCCTCTGCAGGAAGATAAATGGTCTGTTTGGTTTGGTGCCCGAGCAACCCGGTCAAAAAAATTGCATTGACTTCAGGTAGCGTTGGCCTCTGTTTGGAACTCGTTAAATTTTTTAGTTCGGCCCAGCCCCAACAACTTTCCATAGTGGTTTGTTAGCCAATTTTTTTGGCGAGTGGCTGGCAGTCAAATCTTCTGCTAATAATTTGGCGCGCCAATATTGGCATGTCGAGCACAAGAAGAATCCAAACAGACCCATCAGCTTGCTACGCCACCACATACGTATGCCTAGTGTATACGTATGCATAGGAATGTATAGAAAAATACCATGAAATGTATGCGTGACAAAGAAAATACAGCTCGAACTAAAATCCATCAAAACAAATTTTTTCTATGCATAGGAATTTTTTTGTCTTTTTTGCCACGGATACGATTCCTGGTATTTTTTAACGAAATTTCACACGAAAGTAGATTGGGCACCCAGGTTTCATATCCCAAAACCCTAGATTTTTTTGAAAATTTCCTTGTATTTTTTGAACTAAATGGTCATATAAGAGTGTGAAGCACCCGGGTGTTACAAATCATCTTCCCTTCTATAATACCCTTTTTTAACCATGTAGGAGCAAAGGTGTCCAACGTGCCAGCCCACAGCACGGCACGCCCGGCCTAGCCCAAACGGGCCAGGCATGGCACGACCCATCATGGCACGCTTGATACATGGGTCGTGTCGTGCTGGTCTGTGTGCTGCACTCTCTAGCCAAAGCATGACCCCCCTTAGTAAACTGGCCAGCCTGACGGCACGTTTAGCCCGCTCGCCCACATACGATTCAACCTATTAAGCCGTGTTGGGCCTATATTTGGTCTATTGGATGAATAAAAGAAAATAACGGGTCGTGTCATGGTGGTCCGTGTGCTGCACTCTCTAGCCAAAGCATGACCCCCCTTAGTAAACTGGCCGTCCTGACGGCATGTTTAGCCCGCTCGCCCACATAGGATTCAACCTATTAAGCCGTGTTGGGCCTATATTTGGTCTATTGGGCTGAATAAAAAAGATAACGGTTCGTGTCGTGGTAGCACAACCCGATTATAAACGTATCGGAGCAGGCCAACATTCACGTCTCTTCATGCCCAACACCCACTTCCTTAGGACTTCTCTCCTACCAACTGTAGCACGCTTGCTCGCCAACTGCCAATGCATTCCTCTCTTCTTGAGCACCTCCCGCTCCGCTGGACTAGCGTAGAGTTAGAGCGAAGATCTATCTAGCTAGACTCCTTAGTTGGATTACGTTTTCCACTGGACTCCTTAGATCTACATGTCTTATGATATTTGTCGTTCCACGATGGAGAAACACATGAAAATTTACCGATTATCTTCTTATTTTCAACGGGACATTAGATTAAGTTTACTCGCACTACATGATTCGTCCGACTTTTCCTTATTTCTTTTTAACTCAAAATGCAAGACATCGAGTTGGAAGGAAACGCATCATGACGGCAAGAAAATTACTACTCACTCCGTTTCATAATGTAGTGTGTATATCTTTTTTTTTTAAGCCAAACTAAGTAAACTTTGACCGAGTTTATAAAAAAACTATTTATATATACAATTACAAACATATGCAACATGAAAGTATTAATGATGACGTATCCAATGATGTGCATTTGGTATTTTAAATGTACATATTTTTGCCTATGAATAAACATGATCAAAATTTGTAATGTTTGACGCACTACACGGA
This sequence comes from Triticum aestivum, assembly GCF_018294505.1. Taxonomy (NCBI): domain Eukaryota; kingdom Viridiplantae; phylum Streptophyta; class Magnoliopsida; order Poales; family Poaceae; genus Triticum; species Triticum aestivum. The sequence continues at coordinate 56,083,905 of NC_057811.1, forward strand.
TGAAACAGAGGGAGTTCAGAGGGGAACGAGCTATCCAATGACCAGTGCAAATTGTTTGGATCACCCACGACTCATCCCCCCACAGCAACCTTTTACCGCTCCCGTCGCCCGACAAAGCCAGTGGCAGTAGTAATTACCAGAGTTTCCTTCTCTATAGATAAATTAATTACCACAGTTATTCCAGTCTTTTTTCATCTCACCCTCCCGAGTCCTCACCGACCTACCCCCTACAAAGGCGCGGCGCTAAACCCACCCCTTCCCCATTCCCCTCCACATTTCCCACCCCTCCGGCTCCGAACACACCCCCGCCTCCCACGCCTCGCCGACCCGCTCCTCCTCCCCGCCGGGACATCGGCCGCGCCTCCGCCGCCTCCGCCACCTCCGCCCGCAGCATTCGGCCGTCGGTCCCGAGGTACGCGCGCACGAGGCTGCTTGTCCCCTCCCCCAGCGATTCTCCCGCTTAAATCCGGCCCGGGGCACGGCCTCCGCCGCCTCCGGGCGCGCGCGCGCGCTGTCTAGATCCGCCTCCGCAGGCCTCGTCGCGGGCGGGGGACGGGTGGAGGCGGAGCCGCGTCGTCGATCGGGCTCCCCTCTCGCTCCGTCTCTCTCACCGCGCGGTTTCGCTGCGCTCGAGGTTTATGGGGTGGGAGAGGGTTTTGCGGTTTCGCACGCGCGGGTTCGTGCTTCCCCTGTTCTGGCCATTTTTTTTCGCGTTCTAGGTCTTCCGATCTGCTCCACCCTAGGTCCTCCGTTTATGGCGCGCTCGATTTCGGAGGCTGTCGCCCTGGCGGCCGCGCCTCTGCTCTTGTGGCAGAGTGCCTGGAATGCTTCGCTGATTTTCGTCCTGCTGCGTTCGGATCGTCCGCGGTTGGCCACCATTTACAGGGTGCTGTTCTGCGCACGATGAGGGGCGTGCCATCCTGTTTCACGATTCTCCATTTAGAGGTCGAATTTGTTGATGAATCATGATTATGTTGTGCCTCCGTGATAGTAATTGTTTAATCTGTGCTGATTGGGTTGAGGATATAGTGGATGTTTTCGTGCTTTTGTTAAGAGCTTGAGATTGGTGGTGGTCGGTGTAAGGCTGTACATCAGCGGCTTGTAATGTTGTGCTGTGTCCCTGTGCGGTGCGGTGATTGATCAGTTTGCTTTGATACTTCCCTTAGTAAACTATTGTTGGATTTGCATCTGAAGTTTCTGAGTACTCTGACCAGGGACAAGTGGTGCTGGTCTCAGTGCTGTACATGAGAGAAGTATTTTACAGGGCTTACTGGTAAACATGCGTAGGTGGCTTCTGTCACCTTCACATTAGAATTATGCACTGTCCATAGCCCATTTTATTTCAGACAGTAGGCAGACTCAGGCAATTCCCCAAAGCTATTGTTCCTAGCAGTATGTGAGTAAATTACCAACGTTACCTTAGTCCCTTTCTGTCATTGCCTTTTTTCTGTGGATAAGATGATGTGTTCCTCTTACTGTAGGCTTACATTTTGACGGCATGGTAGTTTGTTTGTGTATCTTCTTAAGTAAAAGATGCAGTGCGTGTTGGTTTTATTTTGCTCTGCTTTCATCTCTGGTTCATGTTCTGGTATCTCAGTTTGTCATTGGTAACCTTCACCAAACATATACCCATCTCCACTTGTAAGTTGCACGAGCTACTGGTAGAATGCTGGCCTTTTCAGTTAGAATACAATGTATTTTATTTTATGTACAGTATGGATTTTCTGAATTTCGAAATGAATTCAACTCAGTCTTGGATAAAATCTGACTTGCGTTTACCTTTTTGTATTAGCAGAGGTTTTGCTGTTTCAGAACTTTTGAACTAGAAAGATGGTACTCTCCTCAACAATTGCCCCTCAGAGTAAGGTCACAGAACTGACGGATGATACCAAGTATGATTCCTTGAATCTGGAGCAGAAGAAAAAAGCGTGGCCTATGGAAAGGCACAGATCTGCTGAAGTGAGTCAAGCAATCTTATCTAAGATAGGGCATGATGGTTTTCAACTTTGTCATCAGCCCCAAATCCCGGAGATCGTTAAAGGTGGTTGTGCACCAATATCTTCATGTGATCCTTCTGGAGAATTCACTGCAGACAGCAATGGAATGCACAGGCACACAATCACAGATGCTGCTTGGGAAGCCCTAAAGCAATCAATAGTTTACTTCAAAGGTCAGCCAATTGGGACTCTTGCTGCAATAGACAAGTCTCAGGCAGAACTCAACTATGACCAGGTTACCTTTCCCTTCCCAGTCGAACCATTGTTTCTTTCGTCCTTGTAGTTATGAACATTCCTTACTCTATTCTACTGTATTTTTTAGAGCAAAATTCTTGAATAGCGAACATTGATGCTTTTAGTTATTCTGTCTCTTGTGTAAAGCACCTACTGTGTGTCTCATGAAAAACACTTATAAATCTCCTTGTACCCTACATACATTATCATCAACAGTGCTGAAATTCTTCCCATATCCTGGAACAGGTTTTCATGAGGGATTTCGTTCCTAGTGCCTTGGCTTTCTTGATGAAAGGGGAACCAACGATAGTGAAGAATTTCCTGGTAGAGACTGCTCGCCTTCAATCAAGAGAGAAGATGGTTGATCTTTTTAAGCTTGGACAGGGTGTGATGCCAGCAAGCTTCAAGGTGCACCATTCCCACCCTACGAAGAAGACTGAAACTCTGCTTGCTGATTTTGGTGAAATTGCTATCGGGCGAGTTGCTCCTGTGGATTCTGGCCTATGGTGGATTTTTCTTCTTCGTGCTTACACCAAATATACTAGGGACAGTTCTCTGGCTGAAAGTCCTCACTGCCAAAGGGCCATGCGCCTTATTCTCAAGCTATGGCTCTCTGAAGGGTTTGATACATCTCCAGCATTACTTTGCGCTGATGGTTGCTCCATGATAGACCGCAGAATGGTAAGCCACTCATAGACACCACTACATAAATGTGTTTTGTTATTATTGTTCACATTATGTCTTGTGCCTGCCCGCTTACCATGAAAATTGAAATTGTCCCCTTATCCCATTAGTTTTATTACAAAGTAACTGTCCAGGCACATTCTTACAAATGCACTCTTGATCAAAATTGAAATTACATTAAGCTCATTAGGATTATGTGAGTGCTTATAAGGATATTCTATGTGTACAAATGAGATAAGGAATCTGAAATGCGATCAGTCTGAACATTAGGAATCATACATTACACAATAATGCAGTAGTTTTGAAAGTATGAGCATTGTGTAGTTATGAACAGCATACTGTCAGATAAGTGAATGCCATCAATCAAGTGTTGAAGAGATAAGGCGATTCGTTTTAGTCACGTATCACGGCTCTTATTGAGATTCGGACTGGAAACAAAGTTCACCTTAGATTGCATAATAATGTTGTACAAGGTCAAGTAAATAGCACGGATCATCTTATGAACTTTGGATGGGGAACTATCTGAATGTATACCTTAAGCATTCGTTCATGGCCATATTCTCTCTTGCTTATAGTAATTAAAATGCGTGCAGGGTATATACGGCTATCCGCTTGAAATCCAGGCACTCTTCTTCATGGCTCTGAGGTGCGCCTTGAGTTTGCTGAAAGACTCTAATGACGACTTTGTGTACCAAATAACAAAGAGGATCAAAGCTTTGAGCTACCATCTGCACAGTTACTACTGGCTCGACTTCCAAAGACTCAATGACATCTATCGCTACAAGACCGAAGAGTACTCGCAGACAGCTCTGAACAAGTTCAATGTGATCCCTGAATCGATCCCTGACTGGATATTTGACTTCATGCCTAGCCGTGGTGGCTACTTCATTGGAAATGTCAGCCCTGCAAGGATGGACTTCCGCTGGTTCTGCTTGGGCAACTTCATTGCGATCCTGTCATGTTTGGCAACTGGAGAACAAGCTGAGGCAATACTGGATCTCGTGGAGGAACGCTGGGAAGAGCTTATTGGAGAGATGCCCCTGAAGATCTGTTACCCTGCAATGGAAAACCAGGAATGGCAGATAGTCACTGGATGCGACCCAAAGAACACCAGATGGAGCTACCACAATGGAGGGTCGTGGCCAGGTAAGTCTGAAAATAGTTGGATTAACAACACATTATAGTTCAAATTTTGTGCTGGCTTGGGAGTAATATTGATCTGTTTTAGCTGGCTCTTCTGTCCAGCTTAGCTGTCAAGGATTGATTTATGGATGATTCCTTTGTGAACATTGTTTAAGTTACAATCTTGACACAGTAGCTCTTACAAAGTAAACTAATACCTGTCTGGCAATCATATTGTGTTTGAATGTAGCATAGTACTATCTGATTATGGTGATTTTTTAGGCATTTATCTTCAGTAAAGGGTTGTGTACAGTATCAGTATTTCCAGGAATCTGATTATGGCACCCTGCGCTATCATGCCCCCCCTAAAACACATGAATTTGTTTTACTTTTTCACCTTCGTGGTTACTGGTGTTGGACCTAAGGACACACATGCGTTAGTTGTTACTCCCTCCGTTCGGAATTAGTTGTCACAAAAATGGATGTATCTACAACTAAAATACATCTAGATACATTCATTTCTTGGACGAGTAATTCCGAACGGAGGGAGTGGTATTCACTTCTTTTTTTGTAGGATAGTTAGTATTCACTTTTCTTTTCTGCTTTATACCTGTGGTTAGTCTACTTACTGGTTCAGGACTTGAGGGCACACTTGTGTTGTGTGGTGGTATTTTACTTTTCTGTTTGGTTTTATACCTGTCCATGGTGTATATATGAATGTCCTGAAATCAAATAATCCTCATAGGAGACTGGTAGTTTGGCTCATATAGACGATCTTCTAGTGAACAGCTTCAGGTGTTTGATGCATGTCGCTGCCGTTTATTGCCAAATCTATGTTCACTCAGCATTACCTCCTTGGATCTGTGCCCATGCATTTTATGCTCTTCTGTCCATATACGTAGTATGTACTGCATTTCTTTATGCCAATGTGCTTACCCTCTGTTGTCCTGTGCAGTGCTGCTGTGGCTCCTGGTGGCGGTGAGCGTGAAGCTGGGGCGGCCCCACATCGCCCGCAACGCGGTGGAGCTGATGGAGAGGCGTCTGGCCAAGGACGACTTCCCCGAGTACTACGACGGCAAGACGGGGCGGTACATCGGGAAGCAGTCGCGCAAGTTCCAGACGTGGTCGGTGGCGGGCTACCTGGTGGCCAAGATGCTGCTGGACGACCCCTCCAACCTCCGCGCCGTCTCCCTGGAGGACGACGGCCACATCCGGGAGCCCGTCCTCAAGCGCAGCAACTCCTGCCCGGGCCTGCACATATCACACTGACACTACAGGTTTCGGCTCACTCGGTTCCGATGGCGAGGAGGTACATTACACTACGTACATACGAACGTCGCAACGAAGTTGGCGTACGTGACAGGTTCAGACGCATCTCTGCATAGATCCCTGTGTTGGGAGAGGAACTTGTTCTTTTCTTGGTCTCGCTGCTGTCACCGTTACTTACGGTAGAAAGGAACATTGGTAGGTAGGAACTGGTGATTTTGCTTGTGCATGCGCTGGTTCACCGGATGTCTAGGCCGGTGAAAGGAGTTTTTTGGTACGGTAGTAGCTCTGGTTTTTTCGCGTGCACAGATTTTGGGTGGAGATGGAACATGTTCGTTGAGCGTGGTTACTGATGGAATGATGGATGACGCTGAATGTTGATGGATGATCGATGATGGTACACCGTTGGCTTATTCTGTGTGTGGTCGTGGAAGTGTTGTTGTTTTGGAGATGGTGATAGTGATGTGTGAGTTACTCGCCATACCTGCTTGTTTTTTTGTTCCCTCTTTTGCGATCAGCCATACCTACTTGTTGATCAGTCCTTTTAGCCTTTTCGTATGTGGCTGCCTGTTTCTTCTTTTTCTTCTTTCTTTTTCTGTTCTTTTTATTTATATTTTTCGTTTTTAATTTTTTGTTAAATTCGTGGACATCTTAGTAGGGAATACCAAACGAAAAAAAAACCTCGTGAACCAATTTTTCAAAAGGAAAAAAGGCCGCAATTTTTTTATAAAAATTTCATGGATTTAGAAATAAATTCAAATGTTTTCAAAAGAAGTTCACAAATTTTCAAAAGAAAAGTTCTCGGAATTTTGAAAGAAGTTGTAAAAATGAAAAGAGTTCGTGGATTTGAAAAAAGTCCACGGATTCAAAAAAAGTCCACGAGTTCTGTAAAAAGTTTCACGCATTAGATAAAAACGAAAAAAAGATAAGAAATTGGAATAAATTATTCACAAGAGGTGAGGTGGCGTGGTTGGTAAGGACAGTTTTTGCACCAAAAAGGGGAGGTTGCAAGTTCAAAACACCTTATGTGCACACCTTTTTTTAGCAGTGTAACAGAAAAAAGACATTTTAACATGCAAAAAAAATACAAATTCATTGAAAAGTTCATCAAATTTAGAAAAATTTCATTATTTTGAAAACAAGTTCATTGAATTTGAAAAAGTTCATGAATTCAAAAGATTCGGAAAAAAGTTCACAGAAACGAAAAAAATTCATAAACTCAAGAAAAGTTCACGAAATTAAAAAAAAAGAAAAACGGCACAAAAAAGCAAACAAGCTAGAATCTAGCACAAAAAAATGATCGTTATTAAAAATAGAATGAAAGAATAAACTATCACGAAGCGGATGTTTTCATGGATGGTTAGCGCGCTCGTACATTGCCTGTGAGGTGAGGGCTCGAAACGTCATGGCGCGCGTTTTTTGAAACGTTTTGCAGAAAAACGTAAAGAAAAAAGAGTATGATGGGCCGGCCCAGTGCGCGTTGTGGTCAACATCGCTGCTGCTTGGCCCGCGAGCCAGACAAATCCCTGCCACGTCAGCGTTTTTATGTATCAAACCATGTCAAGGTTCGATTTAGACCGGGATTGCATAGTTCAGGGTGCAATCGACCGGGATTTCAACTTAAGGGTTCGTTTCACCAAACCTCTACGAGTTTAGGGTTTTAAATGGACGTTTTCCTGGGCCAAGCGTTGCCTGCATGCTCGCGATTGGTTAAGTAGGTGGGTGAGCCCCGGTTTCTGTATCGACTAATGAGACAACTGGCAAACGTGAGCGAGGCTCCTCCTCCTCCAAGTATCCAATCCCCTTCCCTTCCTCTCCTGATCCTCTCAACCACTCCTCCTTCCCCTAGATCTGATCCAGAGAGAGAGCTGAGGTAGATCGGGCCTGTTACATCTGGTATCAGAGGTCAGACGATCTGGAGACAGCCTACCCCCGACCGCGCTACGCCACCAAGCAGGCGCTGAAGACGGCGGCGATGGAGGAGCAGCTCGCCGCGCTCGTCAAGTCCGTCCACGAGAGTCGCGTGGCCAACAACGCCCGGCTGGATGCGATCCAGACCTCCATCGACCTCTGGCGCCCAGCGGTGACGAGCCTGCAGAACCAAACCGACGAGCTCCGCACACAAGTGGGGCGCATCGCCCTCCACCCCGTGTTGGCGGAATCGACGGGTCCTGCGGCGGATTTCACCGGAGCCGCGGGGGATCCGGGTCGATCTGAAGCCGATCCGGTGGGGCTCAAGACGGGCGTGCAGAACACCAGCAACCCTGAGCACCACGGGCCAAGCGGCCACGGCGACGTCGAGAATTCCGGGGGTCTGGCTTATGGGGTAGTCACCACCCAGTTGCCGCCTCCGGCCAACAGTATGTTTCCAACTGATCCTGCCTCTAGATCTCTTGCCCTGAGTTCTGTAGGTCAGTATAGAGAGTATGAGGCATGCACACATCATACCCCAGCGAGTTGTCCCTGCCTAAATTGGATTTTCCATCGTTTGATGGGGATAATCCACAATTTTGGCGGACCCGCTATGAGAAGTATTTTGATGTTTACGGGGTTCAGCCAGAATTTTGAGTCCGGGTAGCTACCTTGCATTTTACGGGAAACGCTGCTCGCTGGCTTCAATTACAGGAGGCTAAGAGTTGAAATCTAACTTGGGAGGAATTGTGCACAGCTCTCTGTGGGAAATTTGGCAGAGAACAGTACCAAGTGTACCTGCGTCAATTTCGAACTCTCAAACAAACTGGCACAGTTAGCGAGTACATGCATCAATTTGAACAAATCATGCATCAGTTGTTAGTGCATAACCCTGCATTTGATCATGTTTTCTTCACTACACAATTTTTAGAAGGGCTCAGGCAAGAGATTCGTATAGGCGTTGTTCTTCACCAACCAAAGGACTTGGACTCCGCTTTTTCCCTGGCTTCTTTGCAGGAAGAATTGATGGACGCCATGCTTCGCCGCGATCCAAGGTGATACGAAGCTCCCCAAAACCGGCAACAACCTCGCCCACTTCTGGCGGGCGGGGCACCACTGGGTCGCCCCATTCCCATGGTGCAACCGGCAGCAGCGGAGGATTGCCGGGGAGTGGAAGCAGCGCACCCACCAGAGCGACTGGCACGGGGGGACGATCGTGTAGCAGCGTTGAGAAACTACAGGCGTGCCCGGGGCTTGTGTTTTAAATGTGGGGAAAGGTGGGGGCAAGGGCATCTGTGACGCCCGGATAATTAAGCTACAGTGAACCCCTGCTAATGATGCCACGTCATCTCGGTTACTGTCGATAAACGCGCGTTAGTTTAAAACAGATTCAAATTTAATTTGAATTAAAATCAAACAATAAAAGTTTTCAGCTGTCAAATCTAAAATGTTCAAAAGGTGAAAAATAATGCATAAAGAATTATGATGAAGAACCCATATTTAAATAAAATATTTACTAGTATGATTTGAACAGTAGCAAAACAACTATTTAAACGCCTTTAGTATTTTATAAAATACTAAATTGTTTTATATCGGGGTAAAACGTTTTAAGGTAGTGGGTTATTCTGAAACATTATTCTAGGAGCTATCATCATATTTTACTAAACCAAAATAAAATTAAACCAGTAAAAGGAAAATAAGGAAAAGTAAATTGAAAAGTAAAAAGCAAAGTAAAAAAAAGGAAAGAGAACACACACACCCCCCCCCCACGTTGGGCCAACCGGCCCAGCTACCTAACCAACTGGCTGGCCCAGCCACGGCCTATATGGCCTATCCTCCCCGACCATAACTCCACCTACCCCCACTCCCCCCGATCACCCCACTCGTCCCCCTATCCCTCTCGCTCGGTTCCCCTCCCCCCCGATCTGGATCGGGGGCGCACGCCGCTCGCCACCGACACCGTCGCCGGACCGCTCCGCCGTCGCCAACGCCACCTCGCCGGACTGCCTCCCGTCTCCGATGCCGTCGTCCCCGACCTCCTCCTCAAGCCCCACTGCCCTTTCCCTACGGCCACAGTGAGCCCCCCTCTCCTCCTCTATCCCTCGCACGGCACGGCGCGCCGTCGCGGTCGCCACAGCGCCCGCCCACTACCGCTGTTGCCTTCCCTTGCCGCTCGCTCGCACCTCCGCTGCTTGCCGCGGCCTGCTGCGGCTGCTGCCATTGCCGCCGCTGCTTGCTAGTGCTGCCGCCGCCGCTAGCAAAGGCCGAAGCCCCGCATCCCCCTGAGCGAGTTCGCCCCTTGCACGCCCGCGCTGCAGCAACCCTGCTCGCCTGCGTGCCCGGCGCTCGCGCCCATCGGGCGCCTCCATTGCCCGCCTCACGCGCCTCCACTCGTCGCTCCCCGGACCGCCTCCCCGTTTCTGTCTCGCAGCGGCCCTGCTGCTGCCCGCAGCGCCGGCGCGCAGCCCAGGCCCCCTGCGCCGCTGCTGCCGCTCGTCGTGGTTGCCGCCGGCGCCCAGCGCCCGTCCCTCCCCTGTCGACCTGGGCGGGTACCCAGCGCCCGCTCCAGGCGCCTGCTAGCCAACCCACTAAGGCCCCTAGGGCCAATGACATGTGGGGCCCAACCCTGGAACGTTTTAAAAAAAGAATTAAAAAAATAATAATAAAAATAATTAAAATATCAATTAATTAATTAAAGAAATTAATTAACTTAATTAATTTTGATTAATTAAACTAAACAACTAATTAATCATGATTAGTTAGTCTAGTCAATGACGAACGGGACCCACACGTCAGTTTGACCAGTCAACACCCCTGTTGACTGCTGACGTCATGCTGACGTCAGCATGCACTGTTCTGGATAATGTTGAATTAAGTTAATTAAATAAATTCTAAAAATGATTTAAAACTTTAGAAAATCATATAAAATAAACCGTAGCTCAGATGAAAAAACTTTGTACATGAAAGTTGCTCAGAACGATGAGACGAATCCGAATACGCAGCCCGTTCGTCTGCCACACGCCCCTAGCATAGCAAACATGCAACTTTTCCCTCCGGTTCATCTGTCCGAAAACGCGAAACACCGGGGATACTTTCCCGGATGTTTCCCCCTTCGTTGGTATCACCTCCTACCGCGTTAGGGCACACCTAGCACCGCGCATTGTCATGTCATGCATCGTCATGCATATGTTTGCATTATATTTATTGTTTCTTCCCCCTCTTCTCTCGTTAGACACCGAGACCGACGCCGCTGCTACCCAGTATGACTACGGTGTTGACAACCCATCCTTCTTGCTAGAGCAACCAGGCAAGCCCTCCCTTGATCACCAGATATCGCCTATTCTTCTTTATACTGCTTGCATTAGAATAGTTTAGCATGTTACTGCTTTCTGTTAATCCTATTCTGCTGCATAGCCTGTCTTTGCCACTACTGTTGTTACCTTTACCTGCAATCCTACATGCTTAGTATAGGATGCTAGTATTCCATCTATGGCCCTACATTCTTGTCCATCTGCTGTGTTATACTATCAGGTCGTGATCACTTGGGAGGTGATCACGGGTTTTATACTATATACTTTATACATGATACGTGTGGTGACTAAAGTCGGGTCAGCTCGTGGAGCACCCGCGAGTGATTCACGGATTGGGGGCTAAAAGGACCTTTGTCCCGATGGACCTCTGGGTGGATCTTTGTGGCGGAGCGACAGGGCAGGTTGAGACTGCCTAGGTGAGAGGTGGGCCTGGCCGTGGTCGGTGTCCGCAGTTACATCAATTAACACGCTTAACGAGATCTTGGTATTTGATCTGAGTTTGGCCATTTGGTCTATACGCACTAACCAACTACATGGGAAAGATATGGGCACTCGACGTCGTGGTATCAGCCGAAGCCTTCATGACGTCAGCGACTGAGCGGCGCGCGCCAGATTGGACCGCGTAACGTGACTTCCTTTGTAATGGAGGTTGCTAGGTCTGCTTCCGGCCGCACTCGCAACGTGCAGGCGTGCAATGGGCGATGGGCCCAGACCCCTGCGCCATAGGATTTAGACCGGCGTGCTGACCTCTCTGTTGTGCCTAGGTAGGGTTGCGACGTGTTGATCTTCCGAGGCCGGGCATGACCCAGGAAAGTGTGTCCGACCAAATGGGATCAAGCGTGTTGGGTTATGTGGTGCACCCCTGCAGGGAAGTTTATCTATTCGAATAGCCGTGTCCCTCGGTAAAAGGACGACCCAGAGTTGTACCTCGACCTTATGACAACTAGAACTGGATACTTAATAAAACACACCCTTCCAAGTGCCAGATATAACCCGGTGATCGCTCTCTAACAGGGCGACGAGGAGGGGATCGCCGGGTAGGGCTATGCTATGCGATGCTACTTGGTGAACTTACCATCTACTCTCTTCTACATGCTGCAAGATGGAGGTGGCCAGAAGCGTAGTCTTCGACAGGATTAGCTACCCCCTCTTATTCTGGCATTCTGCAGTTCAGTCCACCGATATGGCCCTTTACACGTATACCCATGCATATGTAGTGTAGCTCCTTGCTTGCGAGTACTTTGGATGAGTACTCACGGTTGCTTTTCTCCCTCTTTCCCCCCTTTCCCTTCTACTTGGTTGTCGCAACCAGATGCTGGAGCCCAGGAGCCAGACGCCACCGTCGACGTCGATTCCTTCTACACCGAGGGTGCGTTCTACTACGTGCAGGCCGCTGACGACGACCAGGAGTTGTTTAGGAGGATCCCAGGCAGGAGGCCTGCGCCTCTTTCGATCTGTATCCCAGTTTGTGCTAGCCTTCTTAAGGCAAACTTGTTTAACTTATGTCTGTACTCAGATATTGTTGCTTCCGTTGACTCATCTATGATCGAGCAATTGTATTCGAGGCCCCTGGCTTGTATTATGATGCTTGTATGACTTATTTATGTTTTAGAGTTGTGTTGTGATATCTTCCCGTGAGTCCCTGATCTTGATCGTACACGTTTGCGTGCATGATTAGTGTACGATCGAATCGGGGGCGTCACAAGTTGGTATCAGAGCTGACTGCCTGTAGGAATCCCCCTTCCACACTCCTTGGCCGAAGTCGAGTCTAGTCAATTGCAGAACTTTTACTAACATGGCTGTGTGGCTTACGGGCCCACGTCGCCATTGGGTGGTATTAGGATCTTTTATTCCTCGACCTATACTCTGGGACTCTGATCTCTCTTCTATTCGGGTTAAATGATTTTGCTAAAAACAAAACTAACTTTAGGTTCTCGAAAATACTTTCTCCCAGAGAGCCCCTCACTTCAGATGATCGCCTAATGCACTAGAAGATTCCGAAGTTACTCTAGGATGTTCTCTCGAGTCTTTGTGACATCGCATTTGCGATTTCCTTCCACCGTCAACCCCTATGAAAACTGCATACACTTGCCATTCATACAATCATTCCCCGTGAATCTTGTTATTAGGAGCTGTCCCGAAATACTCTCTGTTGTCCCGAGAATCCTTTGAGCTTACTGCCTTGCAGTTCTTTACTACATGAATACCCCTACAGATAATTGCTCACACTTATCGAGTATCCGTTCATCCATAGTTGATTCCTGTATTTCACAAAAGTCTTCGAAATACCATTCGTTCTTCTAAAAATCCTTGACATCCTAATGCTCTTGAAATTCTTGCTTACTAGCATTATGATTAATCCCATCAGTCTGGTAATCTTATTGGCATCCTTTGTCAATATCATTTTGAGCCCATTGATTCAATATGTTGCGAATGCTCGCAATCCTCAATCATATCCTAGAATTTATTCTTCCGGCTCAGACGTCATTTTAAACATGAGCTGGTTCTCGACCAATGAAATTACCGTTGATTGTACCCCTAAGTCTACTCAACTTATCCATCCTTAATCACAGCGTTTGTTTCTGAGCCCTTAATTTGGAAATCATAACTCCTTTGCATTTGAGCTTGGATTAGTCAGTTGTTTCGGTAATCCGATCTCCTTGCTTTCTTTCTTCTTCTGGTTGAGTACCGATGCTCACATCAGATCCCTTATGGACCACCAGATCCTTATTAGATTTTATCCGACGACGTCCTTTATATTCAATAACTCTGTGAGTCTTTTCTCGGATACATAATGCCTTTGGTAAATTGTATCCTCTGCTTTGTCAAACATGCTCTGCTTTCGAGCTTGTGTTATTTACCCCTGAAGTTTGTGGTATATGTTCCTAAGAGGCCCCGATGGGTTGAACATATGCCTTTTCTAATCCGTGTGAACCCTGAAACTACTACGGGTCATACTCTACCGGTGTTATATATGTCCGATAAAATTTCAACACCACAACTTCATTGAAGGCGAGAAGTGAATGAAAGGTTATGCATTAAAGAAGTGGGAGTCGACCTTGAACTTTGTGTTCATGCCCATGGACACAATGTAGATCCTATCATGGAAGCTTCTTGTAATAATAACTATTTCCTTGATAACTATCATCTGGTATTTGTGAATTGATCATTTGCAACTATGGTTCCGACCATATGTTCTTCTTTGATCCCATTTCTCGGGCAAGTTTAAGCACTTGTCTTCTATGGATCAATACACCAGTCCAACCTTTACTTTGACCTCTCGTCGAGTATTACACCCTGGTATCTCGAGAATATCATGGAACTGCATAACTTCTTATGGGTTCTTCAGCAACTGTTATTTCTCACCGGTTCCAATTTTCTTGGGTTCTGGGTTGTCGTCAACCGAGAACACCGAATAGTGAATCGAGTCCGCACTCCGATTCAATAACTCTAAGTGATTTTCGTTGCTTACGAGTTTATTAACCCTTCAAGTCATCCCAAGCCTGATCGGCTATATCATTATCGTGCAAACTTTTAACTGTGCTACATGGTCCTTCTTCTCAGAGCACAATTTTTGATGATAAGCTAAGCTTACATTGATCTTTCTCGTCATATCATTTCGCCTTGAATAACAAGTTTGATTTCGAGTTTGTGTCGTACCCGTGGTTCCAATAACCTTTCGCTTCATCATTCCTTTAACTTGATTTCATCGCCGATCGATTAAATCTTCATGAAATCTCGCGACAAATGCGTCGTGAACATCATCAACATTTTGAGCTCTTCCAAGATATCTATCGAATTCTTGATGAGAAATACCACCCTTTGCCCTCGATGATTTGTGTTGTCATCGACCACTTTATTGCCTTCCCTCCAACACAAACTTGTTCGTGTTTTGTGTTATACCTTGAGTCCCTTGCTATCCAACATTTGTTCTTCTTTACCTTGGAGTATTACCATCTTTTATGTCAAGAATGTCATGAGGATTATTCCACCTCTTAAGAATTCTTGGTATAGTGATACTTCTCACCATCACCATTCTTTCTTGGTCCCCGTGTTGATTCCAACAAGTGAACGGTGTTGTTTGGATTCTTTCCTTCTAGCAACCCTATTGCTTTGAAGTTAATGGTCGACATTTCATTCTTATACCATTGGTTATCGAATCACCATTATAACATCGGTCATGCTACCTAAGCCCATATTTCGGGTGCACCTTTCAACCGATGTTTAAATTGGGTATGGTTTCCTCGAGCATATCCCCTTATATCATTTCATCTGACAAATGTTATCTCTTTGTTCACATCAGTGCGGAAATCCATGGAAATCTCGATGAATTGTTGCTGAGGCCATCAGCCACCTCCTCATCCTCTCCTTGGTTTAATGATGAACTCTTGTTTTGGAACTCGCTTCCATAGTTCAATTCCCGAGAATCGTACAATGTCATCTTGACAATTTGTGTTGCACCTTTCTTCTCAAGCATCCTAAGTCTGAGTTATCCTGACACCAATCAGAACTGAATCTCGGTCAGATATGATGGTTGGAACATATTTCCAAGAGTTATAACATTGGTCTTTATGTGACCCAGTAAGGTGGTGTCATGCCTAGTACACCTGGCCGGAGGACCTATTGTTATAGTTTCCTTGTTGGCAAGGTCAGTCATTCTTCCGTGAGGAAATTGTAAGACTTATTTTATAAGTTGTTCCTGATGGATCCTTTTTGTTTCCAAAGTCTGATCTACACCTATTGACCATGTCAATGCTATCTTGAAGCATGTCCATGGTACTCCGATTTTCAACAGGAACATTTGAAGCCCAATGCTAAATGTTTCCTGCTCAATTATCCAAACACCGCTGTATGGGTAATGTCATGAAAATTCTCTCCCGTACCTAAAGAGTTTTCTACATTATATCCTGTCATGGATATCATGCTCTGGTTGTCCTTGGGAAGGATATACCCCTGAAATATGTGTATCAACAAATTTTCCTTTCCATTGGTTTGTTTAAACTGATAATCACATTTTCCTGTCCCTTGGTTTGTTTACCCTTTCAGGTGATCTACACATAATCTAAGCAGTAATAATTCTCTGCTTATATAACACCCCGGTTGTACAACTCTGCTAGTAAAACCCTGTTACTATTGTTGATGACATTCTGGTAACCACCGATGGATGAGAACTTTGCCTATTGGTCCGCCTCGTTTCAACGAGCAGGAAAATTGTTCTCTTAGTCCCTCGCCCTTGGTACCAACGATGCAGCCAACATAACTGACCGGTTATTCTCTGGCATGCCTTGCTATCATGACCATGCAAGATGTGAACGCCCTTCCTTCTTTTAACCCACATGGTGGGCCCATAACCCACAGTTTCACAGGATCAAAACCTGACTCTCTTGTACACCCCCTGTTTCCAAAGATATTCCTCATGCTTGGCTTCGTATGTAATTCACGAGCCACCTTCCCTGTGATCATCAATTCTGGTATTAGACACAATACTTATTACCGTTGCCTTGAACCACTTTCACACTTTGTTTTAGGCAACGAACGATTGTCTATCCGCTCGAAACTTCTCATGATACCTCCTCACTTTGCTCTCAATAATGTCTAAAGTTTCAATTCGAGAGATACTTATGCTTCTTCCCCTGAGATTAACCGTCTGATGGTCGATCTTGTTAGAATCCGTCCTTATAGAGTTTTCCCTTCTTACCCTTTCGTAAGTACGGTGAAGATCCTGAAGGAAGGACGACAACTTCATCTTGATGACCTAAAGCAGAGAAATGAAGACATCAATGTAATGGACGACCTCTTCGAGAAGAGCAACTATGACCAAGAAGAATCGTTAGAGTTCCGTAACCAAATCCCTTCCCCTCACTTCCCCTCTTAAATCTGGGGACGAGATTTCTTGTAGTGGAGGAGAATTGTGATGCCCGGATAACTAAGCTACAGTGAACCCCTGCTAATGATGCCACGTCACCTCGGTTACTGTCGATAAACGCGCGTTAGTTTAAAACAGATTCAAATTTAATTTGAATTAAAGTCAAACAATAAAAGTTTTCAACTGTCAAATCTAAAATGTTCAAAAGGTGGAAAATAATGCATAAAGAATTATGTTGAAGAACCCACATTTAAATAAAATATTTAAATGCACTAGTATGATTTGAACAGTAGCAAAACAACTATTTAAACGCCTTTGATATTTTATAAAATACTAAATTGTTTTATATCGGGGTAAAACGTTTTAAGGTAGTGGGTTATTTTGAAACATTATTCTAGGAGCTATCATCATATTTTACTAAACCAAAATAAAATTAAACCAGTAAAAGGAAAATAAGGAAAAGTAAATTGAAAAGTAAAAGCAAAGTAAAAAAAGGAAAGAGAACACACCCCCCCCCCACGTTGGGCCAACCGGCCCAGCTACATAACCAACTGGCTGGCCCAGTCACGGCCTATATGGCCTATCCTCCCGACCCTAACTCCACCTACCCCCACTCCCCCCGATCCCGCCACTCGTCCCCCTCTCCCTCTCGCTCGGTTCCCCTCCCCCCCGATCTGGATCGGGGGGCGCACGCCGCTCGCCACCGACACCGTCGCCGGACCGCTCCGCCGTCGCCAACGCCACCTCGCCGGACTGCCTCCCGTCTCCGACGCCGTCGTCCCTGACCTCCTTCTCAAGCCCTACTGCCCTTTCCCTACGGCCACAGTGAGCCCCTCTCTCCTCCTCTATCCCTCGCACGGCACGGCGCGCCGTCGCGCTCGCCACAGCACCCGCCCACTACCGCCGTTGCCTTCCCTTGCCACTCACTCGTGCCTGCGCTGCTTGCTGCGGCCTGCTGCCGCTGCTGCCATTGCCGCTGCTGCTTGCTAGCGCTGCCGCCGCCGCTAGCAAAGACCGAAGCCCCGCATCCCCCTGAGCGAGTTCGCCCCTTGCACGCCCGCGCCGCAGCAACCCTGCTCGCCTACGTGCCCGGCGCTCGCGCCCATCGGGCGCCTTGCCCGCTTCATGCACCTCCACTGCCCGCCTCACGCGCCTCCACTCGTCGGCTCCCCGGACCGCCACCCCGTTTCTGTCTCGCGGCGGCCCTACTGCTGCCCGCAGCGCCGGCGCGCAGCCCAGGTCCCCTGCGCCGCTGCTGCCGCTCGTCGCGGTTGCCGCCGGCGCCTAGCGCCCGTCCCTCCCCTGTCGACCTGGGCGGGTACCCAGCGCCCGCTCTAGGCGCCTGCTAGTCAACCCACTAAGGCCCCTAGGGCCAATGACATGTGGGGCCCAACCCCGGAACGTTTTAAAAGAAAGAATTAAAATAATTAAAATAACTAAAATATCAATTAATTAATTAAAGAATTAATTAACTTAATTGATTTTGATTAATTAAACTAAACAACTAATTAATCATGATTAGTTAGTCTAGTCAATGACGAACGGGACCCACACGTGAGTTTGACCAGTCAACACCCCTGTTGACTGCTGACGTCATGCTGACGTCAGCATGCACTGTTCTGGATAATGTTGAATTAAGTTAATTAAATAAATTCTAAAAATGATTTAAAACTTTAGAAAATCATATAAAATAAACCGTAGCTCAGATGAAAAAACTTTGTACATGAAAGTTGCTCAGAACAATGAGACGAATCCGAATACGGAGCCCGTTCGTCTGCCACACGCCCCTAGCATAGCAAACATGCAACTTTTGCCTCCGGTTCATTTGTCCGAAAACGCGAAACACCGGGGATACTTTCCCGGATGTTTCCCCCTTCGTCGGTATCACCTCCTACCGCGTTAGGGCACACCTAGCACTGCGCATTGTCATGTCATGCATCGTCATGCATATGTTTGCATTATATTTATTATTTCTCCCCCTCTTCTCTCGTTAGACACCGAGACCGACGCCGCTGCTACCCAGTACGACTATAGTGTTGATGACCCCTCCTTCTTGCCAGAGCAACGGGGCAAGCCCTCCCTTGATCACCAGATATCGCCTATTCTTCTCTATACTGCTTGCATTAGAATAGTGTAGCATGTTACTACTTTCCGTTAATCCTATTCTGCTGCATAGCCTGTCTTTGCCACTACTGTTGTTACCTTTACCTGCAATCCTACATGCTTAGTATAGGATGCTAGTATTCCATCTATGGCCCTACATTCTTGTCCGTCTGCTGTGCTATACTATCGGGTCGTGATCACTTGGGAGGTGATCACAGGTTTTATGCTATATACTTTATACATGATACGTGTGGTGACTAAAGTCGGCTCGGCTCGTGGAGCACCCGCGAGTGATTCACGGATTGGGGGCTCAAAGGACCTTTGTCCCGACGGCCCTCTAGGTGGATCTTTGTGGCGGACCGACAGGGCAGGTTGAGACCGCCTAGGTGAGAGGTGGGCCTAGCCCTAGTCGGTGTCCGCAGTTACATCAATTAACACGCTTAACGAGATCTTGGTATTTGAGCTGAATCTGGCCATTTGGTCTATACGCACTAACCAACTACGTGGGAAAGATATGGGCACTCGACGTCGTGGTATCAGTTGAAGCCTTCGTGACGTCAGCGACTGAGCGGCGCGTGCTAGATTGGACCGCGTAACGTGACTTCCTTTGTAATGGAGGTTGCTTGGTCTGCTTCCGGCCGCCCTCGCAACGTGCAGGTGTGCAATGGGCGATGGGCCCAGACCCCTGCGCCATAGGATTTAGACCGGCGTGCTGACCTCTCTGTTGTGCCTAGGTAGGGCTGCAACGTGTTGATCTTCCGAGGCCGGGCATGACCCAGGAAAGTGTGTCCGGCCAAATGGGATCGAGCCTGTTGGGTTATGTGGTGCACCCCTGCAGGGAAGTTTATCTATTCGAATAGCCGTGTCCCTCGGTAAAAGGACGACCCGGAGTTGTACCTTGACCTTATGACAACTAGAACTGGATACTTAATAAAACACACCCTTCCAAGTGCCAGATATAACCCGGTGATCGCTCTCTAACAGGGCGACGAGGAGGGTATCGCCGGGTAGGGCTATGCTATGCGATGCTACTTGGTGAACTTACCATCTACTCTCTTCTACATGCTGCAAGATGGAGGTGGCCAGAAGCGTAGTCTTCGACAGGATTAGCTATCCCCCTCTTATTCTGGCATTCTGCAGTTCAGTCCACCGATATGGCCCTTTACACATATACCCCATGCATATGTAGTGTAGCTCCTTGCTTGCGAGTACTTTGGATGAGTACTCACGGTTGCTTTTCTCCCTCTTTTTCCCCCTTTCCCTTTTACCTGGTTGTCGCAACCAGACGCTGGAGCCCAGGAGCTAGACGCCACCGTCGACGTCGACTCCTACTACACCGAGGGTGCCTTCTACTACGTGCAGGCCGCTGACGACGACCAGGAGTAGTTTATGAGGACCCTAGGCAGGAGGCCTGCGCCTCTTTCGATCTGTATCCCAGTTTGTGCTAGCCTTCTTAAGGCAAACTTGTTTAACTTATGTCTGTACTCAGATATTGTTGCTTTCGCTGACTCGTCTATGATCGAGCAATTGTATTCGAGCCCTCGAGGCCCCTGGCTTGTATTATGATGCTTGTATGACTTATTTATGTTTTATAGTTGTGTTGTGATATCTTCCCGTGAGTCCCTGATCTTGATCGTACATGTTTGCGTGCATCATTAGTGTACGATTGAATCGGGGGCGTCACAGCATCAGTGTGGACCAATAGTTCAGTTGCAGGTTGTTGAGGAACTGTTGGAGCTGTTGCAGGCTGATCAAGGGGGCAACCAGTTCAGGATCCAGATTCAGATGAGGATGTTCGCATGTGCATCTCCAAGGTGGCTACTACCGGCCAAACTACACCGTGCACAGTTCGGTTGCTGAGAAACATTGGTGGACAAGAGGTCTTAATCCTGGTGGATTCAGGAAGCTCACATAGTTTCCCTAGTGAGGATGTAGTGGCGCGGCTGCAGATACCAATACAGCCGATGGCTACTGTCTCAGTTAAGATTGCGGACAGAGGAACGCTATCTTGTTCAGGCAGCATTCCAAGGTGCAAGTGGGCGACACAAGGGCACGAATTTGTGACTGATTTGCGGGTTTTGGCGCTGGGTTGCTATGGTATGATCGTAGGCATCGATTGGCTTGAAGCTTGCGGTCTGATGTGGATTGATTGGGCAGAGAAACGATTGCAGTTTACGCACCGAGGGAAGCTTATTCAACTCAGAGGGGTGCAGGAGTCAGCTTCAAGAAGTGCAACAAATTTCTTGTGCGCAGTTGGCTGATCTTGAGGACAGCAATTCAGTGGCTTATATCGTCTGTGTGTATGCAGTAGGGCCAGAAGTGGTGATCGAGCACATCCCAGTGGAAGTGCAAGCTGTGTTGGAAGAATTTCAGTCAGTATTTGAGGAACCTACGGGGCTGCCTCCCCATCGCTCTTGGGATCATACGATTCCTATTCTGCCGGGAGCCAAGCCAGTTAACATAAGGCCATACAGATACACACCTGAGCAAAAGGACGAGATTGAGAAACAAGTGAAGGAGATGCTCCAGGGAGGGCTAATAGTGCCTAGCACCAGCCCGTACTCATCGCCAGTGTTGCTTGTGAAGAAGAAAGATATGACTTGGCGCATGTGTGTCGATTATCGCCACCTCAACGCGATAACGGTCAAGAACACTTACCCCTTGCCGGTGATTGATGAGCTGCTGGACGAATTGGCGGGTTCCTACTGGTTTTCCAAACTGGACCTTCGTGCGGGCTACCACCAAATATGACTACGTGAAGAGGATGAATTCAAAACTGCCTTCAAGACTCACCAAGGCCATTACCAATTCCGGGTCCTGCCCTATGGAGTCACAGGTGGGCCACCGACCTTCCAGGGGGGCATGAATTTGGTGTTCGAGCCCTTGCTTCACCATGGTGTGTTAGTGTTTATGGACGATATCCTAGTCCACTCGTCGACACTAGAGAAGCACGTCAAGCTGCTACGGCAGGTGCTTAAACTGTTGGAAGAGCATGGTCTGAAAGCGAAGCTATCAAAACGCTCTTTCGCGCAACAGCAAATCAACTATCTGGGACACCGAATCAGCAGCTCGGGAGTGGCCACGTTGGACGAGAAGATACAGACAGTTCGTGACTGGCCGCGCCCTGAATCTGTTCGAAAACTAAGGGAATTCTTGGGACTAGCGGGGTATTACCGCAAGTTTGTTAGGAACTTTGGTATTATCTCCCGGCCACTGATAGACATGCTGAAGAAAGGGACATTATTTGTCTGGACTCCCACAGCTGACACAGCATTCCAGGAGCTGAAGAAAGCACTGATTCAAGCTCCAGTTCTAGCCTTGCTAGATTTTCGCAAGAAGTTTGTCATGGAAACTGATGCTAGTGCTACAGGGGTCGGGGCTGTTCTGATGCAAGACTCGCATCCGTTGGCATCTGAGCAAGGCCTTGGGACCCCGTAACATTGGACTCTCGGCCTATGAGAAAGAGTGCTTGGCACTAATGATGGCCATCGATCATTGGAGGCCATACTTGCAGCACGCTGAGTTCTTGGTGCATACAGATCAGAAGAGTTTGTTGCATCTGACAGATCAGCGGTTGAACATGCCAATCCAACAAAGAGCTTTCACCAAATTGGTTGGGTTGCAGTTCCAGATACAATACAAAGTTGGTGTCACTAACAAGGCGGCCGATGCACTGTCGCGGAGAGACCAAGAGGAGGGGTCTGAATTGGCAGCAGTGTCAGTCTGTCGACCGTCGTGGCTGGAAGCTGTGGCAGTTAGCTATCGTCAGGACAAAGCCGTGCAAAACAAGCTGGAACAATTAGCCTTGGACCCAGCTAGCGACGCAGACTACTCCTTGCAAGATGGAGTGATCCGCTACAAAGGGCGCATCTGGATCGGTGCCGATGTGGAAGTGCAGCAGTCATTGATCAAAGCACTCCATGACAGCGCCGTGGGGGTCATTCTGGATTCTATGCCACGTATCATCGGGTGAAAAATCTGTTCTTCTAGAAAGGCATGAAAGGGATGATCAAACAGTTCGTCCGAGCCTGTGTCACCTGTCAGCAAGCTAAAACTGAGCGCGTCTCTCCAGCGGGACTGTTGCAGCCTCTGCCAATACCTAAACGACCTTGGGTTGTCGTATCTCTGGACTTCATTGAAGGGCTGCCTAAATCGGGAGGTATGATGTGATTCTAGTGGTGGTGGACAAGTTCTCGAAATATGCTCACTTCGTGCCACTAACCCACCCCTTCACGGCGCTGACAGTGGCGACAACATTCATGAACACCTTTCGATTGCACGGGCTTCCTCTGGCCATCATCTCGGACAGAGGTCGTATCTTCACAAGTGCAGTCTGGCAAGAGCTGTTCAAGATCTCACAAACCCAGCTGCGCCTCAGTTCCTCGTACCACCCGCAGACTAACGGGCAAACGGAGAGGGTTAACCAATGTTTGGAAGGATACCTGCGTTGCGCGGTTCACTCCTGCCCGGGGAATTTGAGCAAGTGGCTGTTTTTGGCAGAGTATTGGTACAATACCGCTTTCCACTCATCGCTGGGGCGCACTCCATTTGAAGTGATATATGGGCACTTACCGAGAGGGTTTGCAGTTATGCAAGTGGAAGAGAGTTCAGTTCCTGATTTGGCAGCTTGGTTGCACGAAAGGGAGGTAATGATGGAGCACCTACAGCAGCAGCTCAAGCACGCGCAGGACCGCATGAAGAAGCAAGCCGATAAGCATTGCACAGACTGTTCGTTCGAGGTGGGAGACATGGTATTCCTCAAACTGCAGCCGTTTATCCAAACATCAGTGGCGCAACGCCCCTGCCAGAAGCTGGCATTCCGTTACTATGGACCTTATCGCATCCTGGCCAGAGTGGGAGCGGTCGCCTACAAGCTCCAGTTGCCTGAAGACAGCAGAATACATCATGTGGTGCATGTGTCTCAACTGAAACGTATGATTGATCCAGATGCTCGGGTGAGTCCTTCGCTACCACCAGCTAACTCATTTTTGCAGGCAGAACACCACCCTGTGGCGATACACGATCACAAGCTGGTGCGCTTCAAGGGTGAGCTCTGGTCGCGGTTCCTGGTGCGGTGGTCTGAACTGCCTCCCTCGCTGGCTACCTGGGAGGACCCCGTCGAGCTTCGTCGTCGTTTTCCGTCAACAACGGCTTGGGGACAAGCCGCCACTCAAGGAGGGGAGAATGTCACGCCTGACATGCCGACCCCACTAGTCGTTGAGGGCTCTGATGCAGTTGGGCCAGCTGGCCCAGTGGAGTGACGGGTTGTGTGTGTGTGTGTAGTTGGGCCAAGTGTTGCCTGCGTGCTCGTGATTGGTTAAGTAGGTGGGTGAGCCATGGCTTCTGTATCGACTAATGAGACAACTGGCAAACATGAGCAAGGCTGCTCCTCCTCCAAGTATCCAATCCCCTTCCCTTCCTCTCCTGATCCTCTCAACCACTCCTCCTTCCCCTAGATCTGATCCAGAGAGAGAGCTGAGGTAGATCTGGCATGTTACATTTTTTTTGAGTTGATGACTGAGGTATACTACACCATGTCGTGTTCGTTTACTAAGAACATTGAACCAAATTGTGCTTTCATGCCCTACGGAAAAAGTAAAAGATTTCAGGAAAGGAAAATGTTGAGATGTAATTAGCCTAAAGACATATGCAATGCGGATCATCAAACGGGTATCATCAAATATCCACGGACACGTCATCCAATCTTGTCCTCCAAATTTTCATATCCGTTTTGTTTGGCCTCCTCTCTTTATCAAATCTATCTAGATAAATAGCAATTAGACCATACATTTAAATACTTGCAAACAAATGATACCATTAGCAAACATGTATGTTTATCAAGTTTTTTACATCCTTCGAACCCAGAAGCAAAAAGAATTGGCTGTGTCGGCCAAATGCCTTAAGTTTCAGCCCCCCCCCCACACACACCCTTTTGTAAACAAATGGAACACATACAACAACACGAACCAAAAACTTACAAGCTCAAGCAGTGATGACCACTTGGCCACCGATTATGCGCTTCACAAAACTTATCGACGACCTCTTCAACGGCGTATCATCAATGGCTTAGCGACTTCAGATTGCGGTCATGGATCACTTGTTATAGGGGTTATAGTGCTTTTGCTCATGATAGAAATCAAGCACACTTTGCCGAAAAACCAAGCCCTTTTGCTCCTTCCCGTTGAAGTGGGTCAACACTTATGCCCAAGCATGCCAAACACAACAATTCACCCTTTCTGTTCGAGCACGACAAGCCCCACTTTTTCATTGCGTTCAAATCGGACACGCCCGACTGTTGGGTGTCCGCTGACGTCTCTTGCTCCGACTGAAGCGAGTAGTGGTCCTCAACTTGTCTGTCTTCGTGGTCGCTGCCGTTGTGGATCATGTTCATCATCACCTAGTCAATGGGCGTCATCAAGCTTGGGAAGGCATTCCGTGAAAAATGACCACGCACTGCCAGGCGAGGGCTCCATGGACGGAAACTATCACTAGAGGAGCATTCACAATTCGGTGAACAAGTAGTCGTTGTTGAGGTCGATGGTGTATGATGGAGGGTGGCCAAAGGCGGAGTTGAAGAAAGTGGCGTAGTGTTACATCGATTGCTATGGGCGTGTTTGGTTACATTGCCGATTCAGCCTGGCCCGGCGATCCTGGCTCTATTGAGCCGGTTTGAGGGGATGCAGGCCAAAAAAACCCTAGATGCACATAGTTTGGTTGCATGCATGCCCCTAGTTGCATGAGACAAACATTTTTGACCCAGCGTTTGGTTGCCTGCATTGCATTAGGTGCACATATGACATGGTGTTTGGTTGCAACCTGCATAAGGTGTTGTCACCACTTTTATCCAGTGGTGACCTTACCACACACAATCTGAACATAGTGCCAGCTAGTTAAACAAATGACAGTTCATCCTAACTACAATCAAATGACAGATCAAATTATTAAGAGCCATTGGCTAAATAGGGGATTGTTCATCGGTGTTGCTGCTTCATCTTCCTCTTCATCTTCCTTTTCTACTTCTGCTGCTGCTGCTGCTTCTTCTTCCTCTTCTTCTGTGCTTCTGCTGCTGCTGTTTCTTCTTCCTCTTCTTCAAATCCTACACTGACCTCTGTTAAGCCACATTGCCTCTGCCCACTCCAACCTTTTGTTCTTCCAACCGTCATTGTCAAATGCCTCCACACCATGGCCAGAGCTAACAACATCGTCAGGCTCGACCCCTTCCTCCTCAGGCACGTGTTCATCAAAGCCCCACTGGAGGATCCAGTTATGCAGAATGCAACAAGCAAAAACTAGCTTAACTTGAGTGGGATATGGGTGGAATGGCTTCTGATCCAGGATCTTAAACCCATTCTTCAGAGCTCCAAATGCCCTCTCAACAGTTACTCTAAGGCTGGAGTGTCTGAGATTAAGCAGCTCCTGTGCAGTCCTGGGAAAGTTCCTACCAGAGAACTCGTTGAGATGGTACCTGGTTTTCCTGAAGGGTGGAAGAACACCCGACCGACATGCATAGCCAGCATCTCCAAGGTAGAACTTGCTGTCGGGGATGTTGATCCCATCAGGTCGAGTCATGCTGTCAGTGAGAATGTTTGCATCATGCGCTGACCCCTCCCAGCCAGCCAGCACATATGTGAACCTCAGATCAAAGTCAACAGCAGCAAGCACATTCTGGCTTGTGTAGTGCTTCCTCCCCCTGTATGCTGCAAACTGTGACCTAGCAACTCTGGCAGTGACATGAGTACCATCTATTGCCCCAATGCAGTCCTGCAAATGGCATCACTGGCATGTGTTAGTGCTGAACTTGCACAATACAAGCATATCAAGCCATGAAAATGTTGGGGAACGTAGTAATTTCAAAAAAATCCTACGCACACGCAAGATCATGGTGATGCATAGCAACGAGAGGGGAGAGTGTGTCCACGTACCCTCATAGACCGAAAGTGGAAGCGTTAGCACAACACGGTTGATGTAGTCGTACGTCTGCACGATCCGACCGATCAAGTACCGAACGCACGGCACCTCCGAGTTCAGCACACGTTCAGCCCGATGATGTCCCTCGAACTCCGATCCAGCCGAGTGTTGAGGGAGAGTTTCGTCAGCACGACGGCGTGGTGACGATGATGATGTTCTACCGACGCAGGGCTTCGCCTAAGCACCGCTACGATATTATCGAGGTGGACTATGGTGCAGGGGGGCACCACACACGGCTAAAAGATCAATGATCAATAGTTGTGTCTTTGGGGTGCCCCCCTGCCCCCGTATATAAAGGAGCAAGGGGGGAGAGGCGGCCGGCCAGGAGAGGGGCGCGCCAGGAGGAGTCCTACTCCCACCGGGAGTAGGACTCCCTCCCTTCCTTGTTGGATTAGGAGAAGGGGGAAAGAGGAGAGAGAGAGGAAGGAAAGGGGGCGCCGCCTCCCTCCTTGTCCAATTCAGACTAGAGGGGGAGGGGGCGCGCGGCCTGCCCTAGCCGCCTCTCCCCTTCTCCACTAAGGCCCATGAAGGCCCATTAAACCCCCGAGGGGTTCCGGTAACCTCCCGGTACTCCGGTATATATCCGATAACCCCCGGAACCATTCCGGTGTCCGAATATAGTCGTCCAATATATCAATCTTCATGTCTCGACCATTTCGAGACTCCTCGTCATATCCGTGATCACATCCGGGACTCCGAACTACCTTCGGTACATCAAAACATATAAACTCATAATATAACTATCATCGAAACTTTAAGCGTGCGGACCCTACGGGTTCGAGAACTATGTAGACATGACCGAGACTCGTCTCCGGCCAATAACCAATAGCGGAACCTGGATGCTCATATTGGCTCCCACATATTCTACGAAGATCTTTATCGGTCAAACCGCATAACAACATACGTTGTTCCCTTTGTCATCGGTATGTTACTTGCCCGAGATTCGATCGTCGGTATCTCAATACCTAGTTCAATCTCGTTACCGGCAAGTCTCTTTTACTCGTTCTGTAATACATCATTCCACAACTAACTCATTAGTTGCAATGTTTGCAAGGCTTATAGTGATGTGCATTACCGAGTGGGCCCAGAGATACCTCTCCGACAATCGGAGTGACAAATCCTAATCTCGAAATACGCCAACCCAACAAGTACCTTCAGAGACACCTCTAGAGCACCTTTATAATCACCCAGTTACGTTGTGACGTTTGGTAGCACACAAAGTGTTCCTCCGGTAAACGGGAGTTGCATAATCTCATAGTCATAGGAACATGTATAAGTCATGAAGAAAGCAATAGCAACATACTAAACGATCAAGTGCTAAGCTAACGGAATGGGTCAAGTCAATCACATCATTCTCCTAATGATGTGACCCCATTAATCAAATGACAACTCATGTCTATGGCTAGGAAACATAACCATCTTTGATCAATGAGCTAGTCAAGTAGAGGCATACTAGTGACACTATGTTTGTCTATGTATTCACACATGTACTAAGTTTCCGGTTAATGCAATTCTAGCATGGATAATAAACATTTATCATGATATAAGGAAATAAATAATAACTTTATTATTGCCTCTAGGGCATATTTCCTTCAGTCTCCCACTTGCACTAGAGTCAATAATCTAGTTCACATCACCATGTGATTTAACACCAATAGTTCACATCACCATGTGATTAACACCCATAGTTCACATCGTCATGTGACCAACACCCAAAGGGTTTACTAGAGTCAATAATCTAGTTCACATCGCTATGTGATTAACACCCAAAGAGTACTAAGGTGTGATCATGTTTTGCTTGTGAGATAATTTTAGTCAACGGGCATGTCACATTCAGATCCGTAAGTATTTTGCAAATTTCTATGTCTACAATGCTTTGCACGGAGCTACTCTAGCTAATAGCTCCCACTTTCAATATGTATCCAGATTGAGACTTAGAGTCATCTGGATCAGTGTCAAAACTTGCATCGACGTAACCCTTTACGACGAACCTTTTGTCACTTCCATAATCGAGAAACATATTCTTATTCCACTAATGATAATTTTGATCGTTGTCCAGTGATCTACTCCTAGATCACTATTGCACTCCCTTGCCAAACTTAGTGGTAGGGTATACAATAGATCTAGTACACAGCATGGCATACTTTATAGAACCTATGGCTGAGGCATAGGGAATGACTTTCATTCTCTTTCTATCTTCTGCCGTGGTCGGGCTTTGAGTCTTACTCAATTTCACACCTTGTAACATAAGCAAGAACTCTTTCTTTGACTGTTCCATTTTGATCTACTTCAAAATCTTGTCAAGGTATGTACTCATTGAAAAAACTTATCAAGCGTCTTGATCTATCTCTATAGATCTTGATGCTCAATATGTAAGCAGCTTCACCGAGGTCTTTCTTTGAAAAACTCCTTTCAAAAACTCCTTTATGCTTTCCAGAAAATTCTACATTATTTTCGATCAACAATATGTCATTCACATATATTTATCAAAAATGCTGTAGTGCTCCCACTCACTTTCTTGTAAATACATGCTTCTCCAAAATTCTGTATAAAACCATATGTTTTGATCACACTATCAAAACGTTTATTCCAACTCCGAGAGGCTTGCACCAGTCCATAAATGGATCGCTGGAGCTTGCACACTTTGTTAGCTCCCTTTGGATCGACAAAACCTTCCAGTTGCATCATATATACAACTCTTCTTCCAGAAATACATTCAGGAATGCAGTTTTGACATCCATTTGCCAAATTTCATAATCATAAAATGCGGCAATTGCTAACATGATTCGGACAGACTTAAGCATCGCTACGGGTGAGAAAATCTCATCGTAGTCAACACCTTGAACTTTGTCAAAAAACCTTTTCCGACAAGTCTAGCTTTGTAGATAGTAACACTACTATCAGCGTCCGTCTTCCTCTTGAAGATCCATTTATTTTCTATGGCTTGCCGATCATCGGGCAAGTCAACCAAAGTCCACACTTTGTTCTCATACATGGATCCCATCTCAGATTTCATGGCCTCAAGCCATTTCGCGGAATCTGGGCTCATCATCGCTTCCTCATAGTTTGTAGGTTCGTCATGGTCAAGTAACATGACCTCCAGAACAGGATTACCGTACCACTCTAGTGTGGACCTCACTCTGGTTGACCTACAAGGTTCGGTAGTAACTTGATCTGAAGTTACATGATCATCATCATTAGCTTCCTCACTAGTTGGTGTAGTAGTCACAGGAACAGATTTCTGTGATGAACTACTTTCCAGTAAGGGAGCAGGTACAGTTACCTCATCAAGTTCTACTTTCCTCCCACTCACTTCTTTCAAGAGAAACTCCTTCTCTAGAAAGGATCCATTCTTAGCAACGAATATCTTGCCTTCAGATCTGTGATACAAGGTGTACCCAACTATCTCCTTTGGGTATCCTATGAAGACACATTTCTCCGATTTGGGTTTGAGCTTATCAGGATGAAACTTTTTCACATAAGTATCGCAACCCCAAACTTTAAGAAACGACAACTTTGGTTTCTTGCCAAACCACAGTTCATAAGGTGTCATCTCAACGGATTTAGATGGTGCCCTTTTTAACGTGAATGCAACTGTCTCTAATGCATAACCCCAAAACGATAGTGGTAGATTGGTAAGAAACATCATAGATCGCACCATATCTAATAAAGTATGGTTATGACATCCGGACACACCATTATGCTGTGGTGTTCCAGGTGGCGTAAGTTGCGAAACTATTCCGCATTGTTTCAAATGAAGACCAAACTCGTAACTCAAATATTCTCCTCCACGATCAGATCGTAGAAACTTTATTTTCTTGTTACGACGATTTTCCACTTCACACTGAAATTATATGAACTTTTCAAATGTTTCAGACTTTATGTTTCATCAAGTAGATATACCCATATCTGCTCAAATCATCTGTGAAGGTCAGAAAATAACGATACCTGCCGTGAGCCTCAATATTCATCGGACCACATACATCAGTATGTATGATTTCCAACAAATCTGTTGCTCGCTCCATTGTTCCGGAGAACGGCGTTTTAGTCATCTTGCCCAAGAGGCATGGTTCGCAAGCATCAAGTGATTCGTAATCAAGTGATTCCAAAAGCCCATCAGCATGGAGTTTCTTCATGCGCTTTATACCAATATGACCTAAACGGTAGTGCAACAAATAAGTTGCACTATCATTATTAACTTTGCATCTTTTGGCTTCAATATTATGAATATGTGTATCACTACGATCGAGATCCAACGAACCATTTTCATTGGGTGTGTATCCATATAAGGTTTTATTCATGTAAACAGAACAACAATTATTCTCTAACTTAAATGAATAGCCGTATTGCAATAAACATGATCAAATCATATTCATGCTCAACGCAAACACCAAATAACACTTATTTAGGTTCAACACTAATCCCGAAAGTATAGGGAGTGTGCGATGATGATCATATCCATCTTGGAACCACTTCCAATACACATCGTCACTTCATCCTTAACTAGTTTCTGTTCATTATGCAACTCCTGTTTCGAGTTACTACTCTTTAGCAACTGAACCAGTATCAAGTACCGAGGGGTTGCTATAAACACTAGTAAAGTACACATCAATAACATGTATATCAAATATACTTTTGTTCACTTTGCCATCCTTCTTATCCGCCAATTATTTGGGGTAGTTCCGCTTCCAGTGACCAGTCCTTTTTGCAGTAGAAGCACTCAGTATCAGGCTTAGGTCCAAACTAGGGCTTCTTCACTTGAGCAGCAACTTGCTTGCCATTCTTCTTGAAGTTCCCCTTCTTTCCCTTTGCCCTTTTCTTGAAACTAGTGATCTTGTTACCATCAACACTTGATGCTCTTTTCTTGATTTCTACCTTCGCCGATCTCAGCATCGCGAAGAGCTCGGGAATTACTTTCGTCATCCCTTGCATATTATAGTTCATCACGAAGTTCTATTAACTTGGTGATAGTGACTAGAGAACTTTGTCAATTACTATCTTATCTAGAAGATTAACTCCCACTTGATTCAAGTAATTGTAGTACTCAGACAATCTGAGCACATGCTCACTGGTTGAGCTATTCTCCTCCATCTTATTGGCAAAGTATTGTCAGAGGTCTCATACCTCTCGACATGGGCACGGGTATGAAATACCAATTTCAACTCTTGGAACATCTTATATGCTCCGTGGCGTTCAAAACATTTTTGAAGTCCCGGTTCTAAGCCGTAAAGCATGGTGCACTAAACTATCAAGTAGTCATCATACCGAGATTTTGTCAAAACATTCATAACGTCTGCATCTGCTCCTGCAATAGTTCTGTCACCTAGCGGTGCATCAAGGACATAATACTTCTGTGCAGGAATGAGGTTAATCCTCAGATCACGGACCAAGTCTGCATCATTGCTACTAACATCTTTCAACTTAGTTTTCTCTAGGAACATATCAAAATTAAACAGGGGAGCTAAACACGAGCTATTGATCTACAACATAGATATGCTAATACTACCAGGACTAAGTTCATGATAAATTTAAGTTCAATTAATCATATTACTTAAGAACTCCCACTTAGATAGACATCCCTCTAATCTTCTAAGTGATCACGTGATCCATATCAACTAAACCATGTCCGATCATCACGTGAGATGGAGTAGTTTCAATGGTGAACATCACTATGTTGATCATATCTACTATATGATTCACGCTCGACCTTTCGGTCTCAGTGTTCCGAGGCTGTCGTGGAATTGTCACGGCAGATGTCCTAGGTGTAAGGACTTAGTCGTGAGGCCAGCGCATCTATGTAGTAGCTTGAGAGGGGTTGAGCGGAATCGAGAGACGCAACACAAGACGAGGATTTAGACAGCTTCGGGCCCCGGGAAACATCATCCGGTAACAACCCTACATGCTGTTTGAGGCTAGGTCTCATTATGATCATGGGAGAGTCGCCGGGAACCGGCTCTCGGTGTCTAGCCCTAGAGATTGTTTCTGTCTTGTCTGTCCCTCTTTGGGGTGCCCTGCCGCTCCTTATATAAGTTAGAGGGGCGGGTTACATGCGGAGTCCTAGTAGGACTAAGACTAGTCTATCTTTTCTTACAAGCTGAATACAAGTCCGGGTCTTACTTCCTTGGTAGGAGAATATTCCTTATGCCTTTCCTCATAAACCGGCCCACCATAACATGAGCCGGCCTTCTGGGCCTTGGGCCTACTCTTCTGTCTGACCCGCCGTCGGGGCCATCATTAAGTCGCCAGGCTCATGAGTCGCCAATCCTCCGTCGGGTTACGATGAAGCGCCAAGTCCGGCCGGGTCATACTCCCGGTCGGGTCATACCGCGGGGTATATCCCCGACATTAGCCCCTAGTTTAATTTGGATTTATCCATGTTAAACTGATCCTGCAAAATAACTGAAGAACAAAATTGACAGGTTGTGCTCCGGGTTAAATATTCTTGTAAGCCGGCACCTGATCATCCTTAAGTCCTTGACATTTTCTCCTGGAATATCCGGGTCAATAGGCCAGCTTCATAATCCATTTGCTGACATTGGCTCTTATAAAGAAATATTATACGAAATAATCCATTTGAGTCGGTTTCCAAAACTCCGGCTTAATAAACATCTTAGACTCAAGATTCATCTGGTGATCCGCCAGTTTAAAGATGTAGAGGCTGGCTAGTTATAATTGCCAAAATTACCGTCTTGTAAATATTGATAACACCGGGTCATTATTATTGGTGACACCGGGTCATGCTTGTTGCAAACACCGGGTCAATCTGGTCTGCTCCAAACTGAGAATTTGAAGATTTTTTCTTCCTTATATGCATATCACCTGTAGCCCCCAAGTCTTAAGAGGAGAACATAGTGATAACTTAAGACTTGCTTCAATATAAGTGTTGCAACCTTGAAGAAAACCGGGTTATTCATCTCAATCATTAGTCATAAACTGAATATTCCACATATGTAGCCCCCAAGTGCCGGGTTGTCATGCTTGCTGCAACCTGGGACTTGTAATTGCCTTATGCTCATAAAAACTTCAACCAGTGTAGCCCCCAAGGGCCGGGTCAGTAAGATATTACCGAGCTGGGACTTTGTATATGATTCATTGATAATAACAGCATATGATGTAATCTCCACCATGGGGCTTGAACCCACGTCCACAAGGTTAAGAGCTTTGTACTCTACCAATTGAGTAGTGGATCTTTCAATATAATAGATTAAGGCTTATGTACCTTGAATTTTTGACAGGAGCAATTGGTAGCCCCCAAGGGCCGGCTCATTACAATGTGATGAGTCGGGTCTTCAATAAGTTGAGCAAAAAATGTCTTTACATTAGCCCCCAAGTGCCATGGTGCATGCTGGCAGTGACATGGGACTTGTATATTCGATGTAATCTCGATTTAAATAACGTAGCCCCCAAGTGCCGGGTCGTAAGCCTGCAGCGACTCGGGACTATTCTTTCTATTGTAGAATAAATCATATCCATTGATAAAATAATAGCCATTGCGCCAAAGCAACTTTGAATACCTCATCTGCTGATAAGTCAATCCGGAGTTTAAATACCCGGCGGCTCTTGGCCGATGGCGATTTAATACGCCTCCATTGTAAGCCGGAATTTGTACAACCCGACAGCTTATAGCCTTTGAGAAAATCAAGAATTGATAACCCTTTTGAGACACCCATTTCAATCTATGATGATGGGCTTGAATTTAATCATTTATGTAAGTCATAGCTCTGTAAATCCTGCAGAATTTAAACAACATATGCTCTGGCGACTTAACGTCAAAAACCAGGGCGGGTAACCACCCAATTGTAGTCTTATCCTGCACATAATTAGATCACAAGATCCCTTGGCGGTTTACCGCAGGGCGGGTCATAATATCTCACATATAACCATTGATGTGTAACAAGGAGTCACAGATAAGCCTGTTATGAATCATAACTTTGAAACATAACTATAATAATAATATTATACCTGTGATATTGAATTTTCACTGCCAGTTTATGTGACCTGTGCAGTAAGGGTGATAACCCAATCCTTAGAAGCCAATGCTTCCACATAGATGATGATTGTCATAAGCTGGCGATTTATCATCAAGCCGGGTTAAATAACAACCACTCATATACACTTTAGATAGGAAAAAGAGCTTCAAATAAAATCCAAAAATTGTTTGCAAAAGAGAGACTTCAAAAAATTTTGAGGCTTCTGATTCGAATACGATCAGAAAACCGTCCCAAAGGGGTTAAGCTAAGATTCGAATACGATCATATAGCCCCCAGTGGCTTTGGTGTTGCCGATCAAGAGGGTACCGACAGCTATGTTCTCTTTGGTTCGAATACGACCTATGTTTGAACAGGAAGCCCCCAAATGACCTTGAGAGTTGTTTATCGACGCTGATTCGAATACGATCCACGTCGGTTCTCAAAGGGGGTTGAGCTATGGTTCAAATATGACCAAGAAACTCCCCAATGAGCTCGGCAGTGTGCCGATCAAAAGGGTATCGACAACTATGTTCTCTTTGGTTCGAATACGACCTATGTTTGAACAGGAAGCCCCCAAATGACCTTGAGAGTTGTTTAACGTCGCTGATTCGAATACGATCCACGTCGGTTCTCAAAGGGGGTTGAGCTATGGTTCAAATATGACCAAGAAACTCCCCAATGAGCTCGGCAGTGTGCCGATCAAGAGGGTACTGACAGCTATGTTCTCTTTGGTTCGAATACGACCTATGTTTGAACAGGAAGCCCCCTAGTGATCATGAGAATATTTAACGACTCTGATTCGAATACGATCAGGGTCACACCCAAAGGGTTAAGCTAAATTCGAATACGATCAGCTCCCAATGGTCATTAAAGCAGGGTATCTATATTTGAGTTGTGCTTTGTAACAGACTCTCTTTGGTCCCTTTAATTTTTCCTGAGAACTCGAACTTTGCGAGAGATAACCTCTTTTTGAACCGGAAATTTGTAAACCGGATATTGAGAGCTTCAAAGCTTTATAAGATATAAATTTACCTTGAGCCAGATGTCTGAACCGGATTTGAGAGCTTCAAAACTTTGCGGGAGAGAGATATCTCTTGAACCGGATTTTAAACCGGAATCTTTATTTTGAACCGGCAATTTTCTGACGGCCTTTAAATTTTCATCAATATGGTAGTAGCCTCCGGAACCGGGTTATCATTCCCTCCAACGACCCGGAGTTCCCGAGTCATGTCACTGTAGCCCCCGAGTCTCCAGATGACTCGAGGAGTTGGCTTGAGATTCTCCATATTTAACCGTGATATAAACCGGCATAACTTGTATATCATTGGTGTTGATAGCACGATGTGTATCCACAGAAGGTTGAGGTGACTGCGGCGGGTTATAAATGATCCCGTATGAGCCGTGTCAGCAACTCGGCCAATGGTTCCTTCCAACTGGCTGTTTGAAGTTTAACCAAACTGTAGTGACGGCGACTTGTGCGCATGTCCATTGAGCCATCCGGTGCAGACGGCGGTTGATAATACATGATAATTTGCCTCCAATTTGTTGGAAGAAAACCGGGCTTCCCAAGCAGTGACTTGCTCATACTCAATAAACAGCTCATGCAGACAGGTGCGGCCCGGTGTGTTGATGTAGACCAGGCCGCGGGAGACGGACGGTAAAGACGACCGCAACATCTGAGGCGGCACAGACAGATGAACCGGCCGTGGCGTTGTAAGCCGGTGCGGACGGGCAAGTTGTCCTCCTTGTTGTAAGCCGGCGTGGTCGCGGTTGTCTGCCACGGTGTTGTAAGCCGGCGCGGCCGCGAGAGACGGCCACGGCGTTGTAAGCCGGTGCGGGAGTCCGTTGAGTAACGGCGACCACCTGTGCCAAAAGATATTGGCGTGCCTCCATCCCCGTGGTATAATATCACTTTTTGTCATAAATAATTGCCCTGCATAAACAATATTGCAGACCAAGGCAAAGATAAATTTTTTCTTTGATAGAAAACAATGTATGTTAATAAACTTTAAACAGATAGACATCACCTGATTGTTCGGACGACAGATGATCCGTTCAACGCCACGGCAACAGCTCAGGCAGGCCGGCGACTCAATATAACCCCGGCTTAACACAGCAGAGGCGAGTTGGTTCGACGGTCTAGTCATGCGAGCGATGATGACGATGTTGGCGAGTTGATGCTGCAGCTCGGAGCACAACGGCGACTCCACCCGGCGGCAGAAGTGGCCGTGCGAGGCCATGGCTAGCGGGTTGGAGAGGCGCGGCTGCAGCCGGTTCAGCGGGCACGGGCGCCGGCAGGCACGGCGGATTAGAGCAGCGGCTGCGGGTCAATGATGTCAACCCAGAGGAGGTGAGGTGCGGCTGAACCGGTGACGGGTTGGAGAGGCGCGGCTGCGGCGGGTTCAGCGGGCAGCGGCCCGACGGACACAAGCCTGGAGGTGCGGGGTAGCTTCTCTGGCGGCGGTTCGACGGATGCAGGTCGGAGTCGCAGGGCAGCTCTCTGCTTGGGTCAAGAGGAGACACAGCTTGGCCGGTTTATTGCGGCAGAGGTGAAGCCGCTAGATTGCCATGGTGACTTGACGTTGCGGTCCGTCAAAAGGCCCGTGGCTGAGTGGGTCATGGCAATGGCTCGGGGACAAAACTGTTGCATCTCGGTGACGGCGAATCCGGGTCATAGCCGAAAATATCTCCTGAATTGTGGCGCAGGTAAAGCCGCAGGAGCACGTTCTAGGTCGGTTCGCCGACAGGACTGACTGGCGAGGCGGCGATTTACCGTGCGAGGAAGTGGCGGGTCAAACGGAGGAGTCCAAGTCCATCGATAACTCGCTACCGGGTCGTGGCTGTTTCCTCCTCTCCCCTTTTTTTTCTCTGATCTAGTAGTAGTATTCACGTGGTACTGGCCCTTTTCCCAAAAAAGAACAGTTGACGATGGATCTCACGTGGCATAGTACTAGTTTAAGTAGTACTAGTCTAGCACTTTTGATTTGGTCTTGATTGGACCGTGAGTAGATGATTGCTCGTACGCGTGCTGGCTCCCCCGTATAAAACGGCAATCGGTCAGCGAAGTATTTTGAACCGGTCTTGGTTTCGTCGGATTGCACGGCCGTTCCGGCGGAAATCAATTTTACTCGGACCGGCGGATCAATAGGTCACGTGCGATGGCGTGCACGGAACCTTAGCTTCTGTCCATCCCAAACCATGTACTACCGGCTCCAAACTTAATCATGTTTCTGATCATAAAATAACAAACTTGCCGATTCTTTCTCATCCGACAAAATCGCGAGCTCGTCGATCCCTAGATGAGATTCCTTCAAGAACTCAACACCACCGTGCGCGGGCCCCACGGTGGGCGCCAACTGTCGTGGAATTGTCACGGCAGATGTCCTAGGTGTAAGGACTTAGTCGTGAGGCCAGCGCATCTATGTAGTAGCTTGAGAGGGGTTGAGCAGAATCGAGAGACGCAACACAAGACGAGGATTTAGACAGCTTCGGGCCCCGGGAAACATCATCCGGTAACAACCCTACATGCTGTTTGAGGCTAGGTCTCATTATGATCATGGGAGAGTCGCCGGGAACCGGCTCTCGGTGTCTAGCCCTAGAGATTGTTTCTGTCTTGTCTGTCCCTCTTTGGGGTGCCCTGCCCCTCCTTATATAAGTTAGAGGGGCGGGTTACATGCGGAGTCCTAGTAGGACTAAGACTAGTCTATCTTTTCTTACAAGCTGAATACAAGTCCGGGTCTTACTTCCTTGGTAGGAGAATATTCCTTATGCCTTTCCTCATAAACCGGCCCACCATAACATGAGCCGGCCTTCTGGGCCTTGGGCCTACTCTTCTGTCTGACCCGCCGTCGGGGCCATCATTAAGTCGCCAGGCTCATGAGTCGCCAATCCTCCGTCGGGTTACGATGAAGCGCCAAGTCCGGCCGGGTCATACTCCCGGTCGGGTCATACCGCGGGGTATATCCCCGACAGAGGCCATATCTGTTATATGCTAGGCTCGTCAAGTTTAACCTGAGTATTCCGCGTGTGCAACTGTTTTGCACCCGTTGTATTTGAACATAGAGCCTATCACACCCGATCATCACGTGGTGTCTCAGCACGAAGAACTTTCGCAATGGTTCATACTCAGGGAGAACACTTTTAACTTGAAATTTAGTGAGAGATCATCTTATAATGCTACCGTCAATCAAAGCGAGATAAGATGCACAAAAGATAAACATCACGTGCAATCAATATAAGTGATATGATATGGCCATCATCATCTTGTGCTTGTGATCTCCATCTCCGAAGCACCATCATGATCACCATCGTCACCGGCGCGACACCTTGATCTCCATCGTAGCATCGTTGTCGTCTCGCCAACTATTGCTTCTACGACTATCGCTATCGCTTAGTGATAAAGTAAAGCAATTACAGGGCGATTGCATTGCATACAATAAAGCGACAACCATATGGCTCCTGCCAGTTGCCGATAACTCGGTTACAAAACATGATCATCTCATACAATAAAATATAGCATCATGCCTTAACCATATCACATCACAGCATGCCCTGCAAAAACAAGTTAGATGTCCTCTACTTTATTGTTCCAAGTTTTACGTGGCTGCTACGGACTGAGCAAGAACCGTTCTTACCTACGCATCAAAACCACAACGATAGTTCGTCAAGTTAGTGTTGTTTTAAACTTCTCAAGGACCGGGCGTAGCCACACTCGGTTCAACTAAAGTTGGAGAAACTGACACCCGCTAGTCACCTGTGTGCAAAGCACGGCGGTAAAACCAGTCTCGCGTAAGCGTACGCGTAATGTCGGTCCGGGCCGCTTCATCCAACAATACCGCCGAACCAAAGTGTGACATGCTGGTAAGCAGTATGACTTGTATCGCCCACAACTCACTTGTGTTCTACTCGTGCATATAACATCTACGCATAAAACCAGGCTCGGATGCCACTGTTGGGGAACGTAGTAATTTCAAAAAATTTCCTATGCACACGCAAGATCATGGTGATGCATAGCAACGAGAGGGGAGAGTGTGTCCACGTACCCTCGTAGACCGAAAGCGGAAGCGTTAGCACAACGCGGTTGATGTAGTCGTACGTCTTCACGATCCGACCGATCAAGTACCAAACGCACGACACCTCCGAGTTCAGCACACATTCAGCCCGATGATGTCCCTCGAACTCCGATCCAGCCGAGTGTTGAGGGAGAGTTTCGTCAGCACGACGGCGTGGTGACGATGATGATGTTCTACCGACGCAGGGCTTCGCCTAAGCACCGCTACGATATTATCGAGGTGGACTATGGTGGAGGGGGGCACCGCACACGGCTAAAAGATCAATGATCAATTGTTGTGTCTTTGGGGTGCCCCCTGCCCCCGTATATAAAGGAGCAAGGGGGGAGAGGTGGCCGGCCAGGAGAGGGGCGCGCCAGGAGGAGTCCTACTCCCACCGGGAGTAGGACTCCCTCCCTTCCTTGTTGGATTAGGAGAAGGGGGGAAAGAGGAGAGAGAGAGGAAGGAAAGGAGGGGGCGCCGCCCCCCCTCCTTGTCCAATTCGGACTAGTGGGGGAGGGGGCGCGCGGCCTGCCCTAGCCGCCTCTCCTCTTCTCCACTAAGGCCCATGAAGGCCCATTAAACCCCCGGGGGGTTTCGGTAACCTCCCGGTACTCCGGTATATATCCGATAACCCCCGAAACCATTCCGGTGTCCGAATATAGTCGTCCAATATATATGTCCGTGATCACATCCGGGACTCCGAACTACCTTCGGTACATCAAAACATATAAACTCATAATATAACTGTCATCGAAACTTTAAGCGTGCGGACCCTACGGGTTCGAGAACTATGTAGACATGACCGAGACACGTCTCCGGCCAATAACCAATAGCGGAACCTGGATGCTCATATTGGCTCCCACATATTCTACGAAGATCTTTATCGGTCAAACCGCATAACAACATACGTTGTTCCCTTTGTCATCGGTATGTTACTTGCCCGAGATTCGATCGTCGGTATCTCAATACCTAGTTCAATCTCATTACCGGCAAGTCTCTTTTACACGTTCTGTAATACATCATTCCGCAACTAACTCATTAGTTGCAATGCTTGCAAGGCTTATAGTGATGTGCATTACCGAGTGGGCCCAGAGATACCTCTCCGACAATCAGAGTGACAAATCCTAATCTCGAAATACGCCAACCCAACAAGTACCTTCGGAGACACCTGTAGAGCACCTTTATAATCACCCAGTTACGTTGTGACGTTTGGTAGCACACAAAGTGTTCCTCCGGTAAACGGGAGTTGCATAATCTCATAGTCATAGGAACATGTATAAGTCATGAAGAAAGCAATAGCAACATACTAAACGATCAAGTGCTAAGCTAACAAAATGGGTCAAGTCAATCACATAATTCTCCTAATGATGTGACCCCGTTAATCAAATGACAACTCATGTCTATGGCTAGGAAACATAACCATCTTTGATCAACGAGCTAGTCAAGTAGAGGCATACTAGTGACACTATGTTTGTCTATGTATTCACACATGTACTAAGTTTCTGGTTAATACAATTCTAGCATGGATAATAAACATTTATCATGATATAAGGAAATAAATAATAACTTTATTATTGCCTCTAGGGCATATTTCCTTCAGAAAAGTGTATATTGTCAATGCTCACCTTGAAGTATGGATACCATCTTGGGCTTCCGCGAATCTTTGGTGGAGTCTGGCCAGATGGTCTCCTGATCATCTCTCCTCTAAGCTCCCCAACAGCAAAAAGCACCTACTTGAAGTACCTAGAGATGGTCTCCATTGACCTCCTCAACGTGTTGTGAATGACCCTGAACCTCTGCTTATGGCCAACAACATGGAGGAACATGGCCACTTGCTCTTCGACACTGGTGTTGATGCTATCTTGTAACAGGCCCCTGCTCCTGAAGGTCTCGACAAGCCTGGCAAATGGTGCTCTTTTCATTCTAAGCATCCACAGAGCCTCGACGTCATTGCAGTTGTAGATGTAGTTCAGATTTTGGATCCTCTCCTGTTCCCGGGGAAACAATGGACCATAGCGGATCAATGGTCTCCCAGCACGACGAACAGCTCTCTGGTGCATGAACATGACCCATGCCTGAATCACACTAATCAGTGTTGTTGCCTGGATTATCAGCCTCATCCGTGCGTCCATAACCTAGTCGACATCGATGGTTCGTTCAGTGGGAAATCGATCCTACACCTAGCTTAAAGGCCTAACCACTGAGCTAACAAAGGGGGAGGGGTGCTGCTTACCGGCATCGGAGACGAGGACGGCGTAGGGGGAGCCAAGGCACAGAGTAGGTCGACCAGACGGTGGCCAACAGCAAGGGGAGCACCAGATCAGCCGCAAACGCCGCCGCCTCTTCCGCCGCCGCCGCCTATAGCGCAGATCTGAAATCGCAGCCGCCGCCGGTGGTGAGGCAGTGGAGAAGAAAGGGGGCAGTGGCTATGGGTGAGCGAGTGAAAGGGGGTGAGGCTAATTTGGCGCCGGGACGGCGCTCCAGATTTCCATCTCCTACCATCCCCCCTCGCCCGCGCCTCGCTCCCGCCCAGCGACCTCGCGCCGCACTCAGCCTGGCTCGCGAGAAACTGCCGATCCGAGGGTTTCCAGCGAGCCAGGCTCTGGGCTGCTTTGAGAAGCGTGTGATGCAGGCCCAACAGGAAAACCAGGCAACCAAACAGGCCTCTCCCTTCCCGCGCGGGCCTGGTTGGGCTCGGTGCGGGCAACCAAACACGCCCTATGTGTCGGGATGATTGTATTGCGCGGTGGCGTAGTAGTACGATGCCTTGTACTGGGTGGGCCAGGGCTGCGATTGCCTGTGCGACACCAACACGGCGGTCCTATGTGGAGGAATCGGAGCTCTGTCCTAAGCGGCCATGTGTGCCTTCTTCTTCGCCCTCTCCTTCACGTGTCGTTCTTGTGTAGCG
The DNA here is from genome assembly GCF_018294505.1 of Triticum aestivum. NCBI lineage: Eukaryota > Viridiplantae > Streptophyta > Magnoliopsida > Poales > Poaceae > Triticum > Triticum aestivum. The sequence continues at coordinate 56,126,296 of NC_057811.1, forward strand.
CTGACGTTGTTGCATTGTTGGAGTTCTTCTAGTCCGACGAGACCTCAATCTCGTGACAAAGGCGGGATTGAGAGAGGATGGATTGTGAAATTGCGCAGACGTCGGCTTGATTTTGGGTAGCTCCTGACTGTCAGAGTTGACGTGGCGAACGTAGAACCCCCCCCCCCCCCCCCCCCCCCCGATTTAGGGTCAGACCGTGGGGTTTCGGACGTCCGGACCAGCCCGGGCTGATTTGGTGGAACCGTTCGGTCTAAATATTTGCACGTGTTTTGGTGACCCGTGTTGGAGATGCCCTAACCCGTTTGCACTATTATTTGCCAAGAATGTGTTGTGTGCGCCACCACGAGGCACACGTAGGACGAGGCCCCATCCACACGTCCACGTAGGCCGCGCCACCTCAGCAAAAAGGCCAAGCATAAGGCACGCGGTGCGTGTGCCCTGTCCAAGCCCCTCTCTCTCTTCCTCTCACTCTATCCTCAAAGGGGGAAGAAGGGATAGAGTGGGGAGCGGAGCTGAGCCCACTTCAGCGGGAGCTCTACTCATGGCCATGGCGACCTCCACCTTCTCCGCCCACCCGCTCTCGCTCAAGCCCCAGCTCGGCCCCAGGCCCCACCGCCTCCACCTCGCCCCCTTCCCGCGCCTCCGCTCCCACCGCCGCCTCGCCGCCGCCGCCGGGGAGGCCCCCGTCGAGGCGCCGCCCAAGCCGGCGGAGGCGGATCCCTCCCCCGCCGCCTCCAACGGGTCCGCCGCTCCCGCTGCCGCTGCTCCGGTCGCCGCCGCCGCCGCTCCGGTCGCCGAGGCGGTGGCGTCGCCCAAGTTCCAGGACTCGAGGTGGGTCAACGGGACCTGGGACCTCAGCCGGTTTGGCAACACCGGCGGCGCCGTCGACTGGGACGCCGTCATAGACGCCGGTGAGATTGCTGCTCCCCCCTCCCCCCACTAGGGGTTTCACGCTTCTGCTAAGTAGTAACAGTAGACAGTAGGCCCAACATATCACAGCATTTTATCTGGATCCGGATGGGGGAATTACACGGGATAGCCCGTCTACAAATAGAGTAGGTGCATACATTTGCTTGAGGATTCTACAAATGGTTGCACGATATGTTGCCGGCGATGCCTCCTTTCGTTCGACATCGCGTGTTAGCTACTTACCTTTCGGGTTCAGTTGCTAGGACTAGTGCTTGATGAGATAATGCTCAGGAGTCAGGATGGTACAAGCCGAAGCAGAGAGATTTGCAGCTATGTGCTGTGCTCTCCATTGGTTTCCAGGCCTATCGGAGCGTGTTGCGCATTATTCACAGATATAGTCATCTCCATCTTCAGCGCAGCGTGTGCCGATTTAACACTGCATGCATCCTCCCCTTTGGTGGTTCACAATGAATTTCCACATCCATGGAAATTTTTTGCATGGTTTCGATGCCTCCATACGCATTACTCTGTTTCTCAAGAGTGTTATTAGATGGAAAGGTTCGAAGACTTGACCGCTTCCGTCGGGAAATCACTACTTTATGTAAACTAGCTCACATAAAAGTACTAACTTTAGTTGGAACTGGCTTCAAGATTCAAATCCACATATCTTCTGAACTAGTAATTCCAAACTGAACTACCCTGCCAGCTGTTTTACATTTCTGTAGTATTTTTGCATGAATTAACCTGCACAGAGTTTGTACACATGTGGCATGTGACTGGCTATTTTGCAATGCAAAGCTCATGCCACCTGTTGATGTGCTGCAGTGAATGGAACAAACATTGCATTCCTGACAATCTGATGGGGCTGAATGGCATCTTTGTTTGTTTCCAGAGGCCAGGAGGAGGAAATGGCTTGAAGATTCCCCGGAGGCAAGTAGCAGCGAAGATGCCGTTGTGTTCGACACTTCAATTATCCCATGGTGGGCATGGATCAAGCGGTTCCATCTCCCCGAAGCCGAGAAGCTAAATGGTTATTCTTGAATCCTTTCGGTTTAAATAACAAAATTATGTGCTTTCGATCGATTCAAACGGGCGGTATGGCATTGTACAGAAAGAACAGTACATTCATTTCTAGATACACCTTTGGCCTTTTCACATCTTCTAACTTTGTAACCAATGTCTATGCAGGCCGTGCTGCCATGGTGGGCTTCTTCATGGCTTACTTTGTCGATAGCTTGACGGGCGTGGGGCTTGTCGACCAAATGGGCAACTTCTTCTGCAAAACCCTGTTGTTTGTTGCTGTGGCTGGGGTGCTGCTGGTCAGGAAAAACGAGGACATCGACAATCTGAAGAAGCTCATTGACGAGTCAACGTTCTACGACAAGCAATGGCAGTCAACTTGGCAAGATGATTCCCCTTCCGGGCCAAAGAAATAGCTTGGAAGTTGAATTTTGCGGTGGCTGAGAGGGGTGATGCAGACTTTCTCCTACTTATGTTGTACCATTTTTTTATCAGCCTTCTTTTTCAAAACTTTGTAATAACTATGCCATCTTGTAAAAAGTACGGACTCAGTTATGTGCTAGAGCCTAGAGGTAAACGCTTCTGCGGGTTATTTAGCTGAACGTTTTGCTGCTGCATATCATTGCAGGGTTATGATACAAAATCTTGTTGTCAGGATTATAGCATGCATATGCACTGGAGATCTAGTCGGGATTATAATTTCACCAAAGCAAATCCCAAAGAAAGCTGTATAAGAAGTTATCTAATTCCCGACAATGTTTTGCATCAGCTTAGCAAGGTTTCAAGGGCTACAGGTTCAGGGTGAAGCTCCCAAAGAAGAATGAAATAGTACTCCAAAACTAATGCACATTCTTCACTCGGGATAATGTCCACAAAATTGCACTTGAGTTTCCCTAGTACTTAATACATTGGTAGCCCCTCGAATATACACACATGATCCCCTCCTCGCAGCGATTCAGCCTGTAGAAAATTGATGATGGTATGAAATCAGATGTTTTAAGCCATCGAAGAAAGTTCAATTCTGAAAAGCGCATCACACAAACCTGTGAAGAAACAGTATGCAGTCTGGCATTTCCCTGTTTACAGACTACTACTGCCTTTGATCTGGCAAGGAATTCAAATCCGGCATGCTGACACGGCTGAATTCTGACCTGCAAAGGTAGCACACAAATTTAAACTTTCTGTTGCTGCATCGGGGTAACTATGTGAATTACACCACATCAGAGAAAGCGGTAACAACTTTACAAAACAAACTGAGAGTACAACCATTTTGCAGCTGAAGGGAATAACACGAGAAAGGTTGGACAGATAACTGTAACCTGCTAGACCGAACATATTTCATGACATCTTCACACCAAAATAAGAAAATACAAAGGTATTTTAAGTAGGCATAATATTAAATCAAATGCGAAAGAAATTGAGAGCACACAAAGCTCAATGTATAGCTGTTCAGGTAGGCAAGTAAACTGAGTAGATTAACATGCATCTAAATTTCTCTTCTCAGGGAAAATGTTCAGCATAAGCAATGCTGCATTGTGGGCAATGAGATATCAATCTAGGATTAAAATTCAGGAACAAATCTCGGACTTGGATGGAGAGGGACAGCCGGGAAAGAAAGCAGAGAAACATATTCAGATATCACACCTATGGGTACATGGAAACGAGGAGGACTGATTATTACTGAAAGTAAAATTAAACCTCTCCAGAAGAAATACAAATAATTATTGAAAATTAAAGCTATAACTTACCCACAGGTTGAACATTTCTTATGGTACTTGCAAAATATTGACAAGCAAACTGAACAAACATATCCCATGTCAATAGTCTTCTTGTGGCAGAAACATCTGTGGAGCAGTAAAACAAGTTAAGAGGCTGTTGACTGTCAGTGACATCGGCAAACTGAGCAGAACTAAGAACAATATGAACCTTTATTTGGTACCCCAACCAGATCTTTGGTAAAGTACAACTTCAGAAACAAATCAGCTGTGTGTTCCTCATAATTTGGCATGGTTGAAAAAGGAGCGCCTAAGCGGGTGCTTAAGCACGCCTAGGCTCTAGGCGATAGCAAAATGCCTAGCCTGTAATTACGCTTAATGTGCACATAACTGTGCTTAAGCACGCGCTTTGGTCAGAAAAGCTCAAGGCGGTGGCGAAACACACAATTAACACCTAGCGCTTTTTTTAAACTTAAATTTGCATGACTTTTGCAGCTTTGCTGTAGTATTATGCCATGTCAACAACTTTATAGCTAGCACCTCAGAGTTATGTGATAAAGACTCTTGAAATACTAGTTCAATTAATCCCTTGAGGATTTGCAGCATAAACAGATATATGCTTATCAGAGAGAAAACAGAAAATAACTTACGAGGCACGGAAATCCACTCCCAGGGTCTTAGGGAGGCGCAGAAAAGTTCTCGAGTGCAAGTCCGTTGCAAATACAGCCTGCATATTTGCTGAATGAGTCATGAACTCAAGATAACTAATCACTTGTACTAAGATAAAAGTAAAAACACTCAAAATATAATGTAGGCAGACACAGAGGGGAACCATTTCAAAGACAAGTAAACAGACAAAATCTCTTATACAGCCAAAGAAAGGTAAGCCACTGAAACAAGAGATTTGCATCACAATACAATCAGTACACACTCTGTCAGACCATGTATGGATATCCAACTCAGATTTATAGAACCAGTGTCAAACCAATTCACAAACATACAGTGTCATGACCTAGATAATGTTTCTAATATTGAATCTAGATAGTGTTTCTAATACCTGAAGTTGGTACAGAGATAATTTATATATATTTACCAATTGAAACAGAAAGCTCTCAACTCCACCACAAACGTATCATTAGCGCAATCTATAAGCATATCTGCGCATTTAAATATGGAAGGCAAGTCGGTATACTTGTAGGGTGATAGTTTTTTGTTCTTCAGTTTGCGAAAAAGAAAAGGTGACGATGCGATGGGATTAGCAGATGAACATAGCCTGTGATTGTGTATTTGGCTTTATAGCCTGGCTGCATTCCAAATTATTTTAGAGGATCAGTTCAGATATGCCACCTGTACACAACTTCCAATGAAACATTACATGCGGATTTTGTCATATTCTCCTTTCCATACTATATTATGTAAAATATGATGGAGGAGAATGTGACCATAATAAAGGGATACCATAAGCTTCATATGAATATATCACACTTCTAGAATGATAAGAGACAGCACTGCAGAAGAAAATAACTGAGTTGCGTGGTAGGGGCCAAAATAACTTACAGCAAGGTACTGAAATAGACCACTTAGTTCTTGGGGCTTCATATAAACTCCTCCTGTTATATATGAAGCCTGCGAAATGAGGCAACAATATCTAATTAGCAAGGAAAAGAAAGTGTTATGCGGGCAAAGCTTGGAAATGACGATATGATCAGTAAAACACAAGAGGGCACCAAAGAATATCACCTGCTGCAAGAAAGCAGAGTCTTGTGTCCCCACGATACATGTATCGATTGGAACCTACAAGATTTGTTAAACGTTTCGAGTAAGATACCATGGAAGTAGTCAGTGAAAGATTTAAACAATTAAACTATTGATGTATGTCAACATGTTACTGTTGCTTGCAGTTCGAACATACTAAAATTCCCACAGCTCGAAAAGTAACAGAATCCAAAGTAAATCACAACAAAAAGAAACCGCCAACGAACCCAAATCCAGTATTATTAAATAAGAAAGGCAGTTCATGTAATACCATTGAACGCTGTGCCGAAAATATTGAATTCATCACTGCCACATATCTGCAGATCATCTGGCCAAGTAAGAATAAGTCCAAGAAATTATATATGTGCATAAAAAATACAGTACTGAGGAAGAAGTATGCGTACTGTTCAGGTCCGTCTGGAGAACCCTGCAGGCACAAAATCTGCATTTCATGTTAGCATAAGAGATGGTGCTAAGGTATTTTATGTGTAAGAATACCGGCTAAAGAATTCAAAAGAACACATATTAATAATGTCATCAACTACAGGCCCGGTTGTTATCAGTCTATTGAGTATTTTTTGTCGGTCAATTATGCCCATTGCAATCATGTACACTAACTGATACACTATCCCTTGTACATAACTTCATCAGTAAATACGAAAAGGGGTCAAAACCAAGTATCACGGAAAAAACGTATACTCACCCTGGGTTGCGGATGCCGAGTGCCAGACCGAAAAATCCTCTGTATATCTGAACATCACATATTATTAAGGACACAAATGCACCAAGGTAAAGAGGCCAATGCACAACGAGCAAGAAACTTGATCATAGGATACAGCACAGAGCAAGGGACAGCGCGCCAGAAAACAGCGACGCCGCACCGCCATCAGCAACGGTGCCATTGCTGGCAGTCTCACGGGCATCCTGCTTAATGAACTCCTCCATCTTGCGGCTCGCCTTGCCTAAGGTTTCAGCAACATCTGCCGCGCCGGAGGCACCAGCATTGCCCGAGTCGAAGACGTAGGCGCAGGAGCTGACACCCGCGGCGATGATGACCACGTGGTTGAGGTTGCTCAGCAGCAGGAGCGAGTTCACGAAGTGGATCAGCTGCACCCGCGCAGAGCTCAGTTAATAACATCGAAGGATGAAGCATTTGGAGAAACCGAAACTAAAATCAAACCAAATTGGTTAGATCAGGGGAGAGCCGGCTCCCCCGATATGCTCCAAAAATGCCTACAAATCGAAAGGGGAAACAGGTAGGGGGGAGGAGAGGGTTAGGGTTTCAGGAGCACGGCCGTCGCGTACGTGGGACAAGAAGTCGGCGAAGGGGAGCGCGGCGCCGGCCCAGAAGAAGGGGTTGGTGTCGACGACCACCACGACGAGGCTGACGTCATCTGCGAGGCGTGTTGTCGGTCAGCTCGAGCGACGCGGGGTCGTCGCGGAACACGGCGAGGAGAGAGGGGCGCGTACCGGAGTAGAGCTTGGAGTGCGCCGAGGTCATCGCCGCCGGCGGAGACGGAGCTGGGGCGCTCGGTGGTCAGCGGCGTCCGGTGGTTGGCTCTAACGGGGCTCCGGTTCGCGGAGCGGCGCCCGCGCTTGCTCGTGGGCGCGGCCGGGGAACGGGGAGCTGGGCGGCGCCGGCGGCGGAGGGGGAGGGGGTGCCGTGGCTGCGGGCTGCGGCTGGGAGATGAGCTGTGGCCTGTGGAGAGGCGGGCTTCGACTTAGAAAGAAACAGGCCGGCGGTCTTCCAGGCCCGGTCGGTGGGTTCACGTGTCGCTGAGGCCCGCTAAACACTAATAATAGGCTGGCCGGTGAGTATGCATGGCCCAAAATACGTACTACTCCCTCCGTTTCTAAATATTTGTCTTTTTAGATATTTCAAATGGACTACCACATACGGATGTATGTAGACATATTTTAGAGCGTAAATTCATTCATTTTACTCCATATGTAGTCACTTGTTAAAATTTCTAGAAAGACAAATATTTAGGAACAGAGAGAGTATAATGCTGAAGGAAGCCATGGCATCATGGATGCAATCGTCAAAAAGATCAAAACTAGAGCAATTCTTTTTAATTGTAATTTTATTTTTAAAGGTCGTGCAGCTAATGTTGACGCACATAGTTAGCTAGATTTTCTTTATCTTTAGCTCCTGGTCTTCATTCCTAGTTTGGTCAATCACATGACACAAATTGTATCCCACTAGTTGTGGCCCGTGATCAACATAAATTGGCTTTATCCCTCAAAATGAGACATTAGGGAGTAGTGGTACATGGTAAACGGAAAAAGTACAAAACAAACCATGAACTTGTAGACGAAAGTTAAATTTTCTCTCTCTAGAAAATAAACAAAAGCTAAATCAGACCATGAACTTCTAATCTTTGAAATCGGCACACCAAACTTTCTGATCCTGGTCTACTTTGAACCTTGTGAGACTTGTTGACATGGCAAGTTAAATCGGACCGACCCATTAGCGCTCACGCGCTTGCTCTGCTCTGATTTTTTTTTCTATTTAGTTCCCTGTGGTTTTTCTTTGTTTTCTTATTGTTTTCAGGTTTATTTTTTTCCTTCATTATACTTTGTTTTTTTTCATTGGTTTTCTTTGATTCTTTCCTTCTTTGTTATACTTTTGGTCTCTTTATTTTTTTCTTTTTTCTTTTTGGATGTCACAAACATTTTATAAAACTATATGACATTTTTTAGATGTCACAAACATTGTTCTTACACATTTGTTCAGGTTTCAAAATTTGTTCCCATTTTAAAAGTTTCAAAATGTTTTTGCACTTTAAAATTTTGTTTGGGTTTCAAATTTTTTTCTCATTTTTTAGTTTTTCAAAAACTGTTCACATTTTCAAACATTGTTCAGGTTTCAAAAAAAATACAATTTTCTCAAAATGTCTTTACGTTTAAAAAATTGTTTGCTTTTTTCAAAATTGATTGTGTTTTTTTAACTTGTTATTTTTTAAAAATGGATTCACACTTTATTTTCTTAGGAGATTTCAAAAATGGTTTATGTTTTTAATATTTATTTTCCCTTAAAAATGTTTCTAAATGTCGCCGCTGCGGTTTGTTGTTAAATTATTTGCGTCTGTCACTATAGCACTAACTGTCATTAGTTCTAGTGGCTAGCACGAGGAGTAAAGCATCGCCAGGTCGCAAGTTTGATTCGGCCGGGCGTCTCTTTTCGATGTATTTTTACATCGCATGTTACGAAAAAAATCGCTTCATGCCTGGTTGGTCGGCCCAATATTTTCACATCACATGTTACGAAAAAAGTCGCTTCGCGCCTGGTGGGTCGGCACAATCATCTCCGTAGTCAACAATTCCGAGATTGGACCTACCACGTAGACAATCCCTATTTGGGAAAGCTCTCAAGGTTCGAAATATACCGAGATCAGAGAGTTTGGTGTGCTGATTTCCGAAATTGAAAGTTCATGGTTCGACTTAGCTTTCGTCTACAAGTTTTGTTTTGAATTTTTGCACAATAAACCCTAAGTTGCGCTAAAATCAATGATATAGGAGTTAAATGTGCAATAGTTAGCGCGCGTCTAGATGTGCTTTAGTGAAACTGAAAAAAGTAAACCCTAAGCCAACGGAGGTAGGGAAGCTTCGTTTTCTAGCTAGTGTTTTCGCCCGCTCCCCTTGTCTCTGGTGGCTTCTTCGGCAACTAAAGATGTGGGGGCCATGGATCAACATCGGAGAGTAGTATAAATTTTAGTGTTAGTTTTCTATATCAATGGTTGAGACGTCTCGACATGGAAGTCAATGCTGCAGAAAATAGAAGTCCCACAATTTTATTTTCATTCTGGTCTAATTATCTAGACAGACACGGTACACGTCGGGGAGCATGTGATATTTTGTTTCTCCTGGATTGTCATATCTAGATCCAATGGGTTATTGTCCAACGCTTCGCTAAGGTGGAGGAGGCGGTGGAAGCAAGTGTGAGGTCAAGTTTTGTTGGTCAATAGTTCTTTTGTTCATGTTTTTGTGTTTCTGATCTTCTTCCCCAACAGTGCGACATCGAAGCGAAGGGTTGGTAACCTGACTTGGGGCGTGTGTCCGTGGCCACAGTGTGTTCAACGATCTTAGGTTATCATCTATTGGGGTGGAAGGCTTATGTGGCTTTTCAGACCTACGGGGTTATTTCATTTTGTGTAGGTTAATTTGGTCTTCTGCAGTTTTTTCGCTGACGGCTCGAGAAAAAGTGATGATACAAAAGATAAAGCCATAGTCAACAACATCAAAGAATTTTGATATACTTTTGGTTGTATCGGAAATCCTTCTTGTCCATCCTCCGAAAAAGGGTTTCCCCCGCTTTGTATTACAAAGCAACCAACCAATACAACCAACGATAGGTGCTGGGGCGGAAACAACATAGACACGCCCCAAAAAACCGAAAGAGAAAGACAAAAGAAACAAATGCCGACAACGGCGGATCAACAAAAAAGAAGAAACCTCGCAACCACTGCGCCCGCCGGAAATCTCCCACCTAGCTCCTAGACTCCGAAGCGCCGGTACCAATCAACACCTCCAAGAAGGGACGCGACGGTGACGACGCTGCTGCCAAGAGTTTCCCCCGATACGCGACGAGGAGAGAGGAAGGGTAGCCCCCAACGCCCTCCAGGGAGGTCCGATGGCACCCTCAGGCGCCACCGGGTCGGTGTCGGTCAAGCCGACTGGGATTTCTCCCGATCCCAACCTTCACCTCGGGCGCTCCAGAGCCCGCCACCAAACCGACCACCATCCTGCACCAACATGGTCTTGAGGCTTCCACGCCGTCTCACAATGGCAACACGAAGAGAGGTCTGCACACCGAAGAGCAGGAGCCGGGACTAGAGGCAGCAACACCGTCGGCACGCGGGAGGGCTCAACCCCCACTGTCAATGACGGTAGCCGACCGGACGCAATAGCAGGAGCATACCAGGCCCGTGGGGCCACAGGCCCGGCCAGGCCCTCATATGCTCGTGGAGCTCCCACCTTCGCGCTGCAGCAGGCACACCGTCGGCGTTGCCGCCCCCAGTCCAAGCTCCTCCTCCTCCCCACCACACTGAAGCCGCGCCGGAGGTCGGCCCGTTAGGACCCAGATGGGGCCTGCAGGGCCCAGATCTGGGCCGGGGGCGCGCCGCCGACCACCCCGCAACCAAGCCGTCCCGCAGCCATGGAGCTGCGCCGCCACCTCGCTCGCCGCCGGCCACCACCGCAGGGCCGGACCGCCACCAAACCGAGCTGCACCGCCGCCGTCTCTTGCCCTGGGAAGAAGAAACAAGCGCGCGGGGACTGGAAGTCCCGCCGCCACCGACACCACCCGGGCCAGCGCCGGTGGCGACCGCCGGCGGCGGTGGGGGGAAAGGGGGAGGGGGCCGCCTAGGAGGAGGAGGCCGCGTGCCGCCCCGGCCACCTCCCAGGGAGGCGGCGCAGGGGCGGATCCGGGAGGGAGGAGGGAGGGGCGGGGCCGGGCTCGAGCAACCGGCGCCCGTCGGCGGCGCGGGGGCGCTAGGACGGCCGACGGCGGCGGGATGTCGCTAGGGGAGGAACCCTAGCGAGAGCGGGGTCGGGGTAGGGGTAGGGGAGGAATCCTTCTTGTCCGTTCATAGTTTGATTTCTTTGAAGGGATGTAAGTTTAATCAGTGAATAAAGTCAGACCGTTCTAACAAAAAGTCCAATAGAGCAGAGTAGGGCTACCTTGCCACCCTAGTGCGGCAATGTTGTAGCCCACCGGTAGGCTAAGAGCAACTCTAGCAGGCCCCGCAAAAATTCCGGCGAGTATGCGGGCTCGGGCCTATTTTGCGGCCAGAACCGGCCCCGCATACTCGCCCGGCCCGCAAACCGCCCCCCGAGCGCTATAAGTGCGGTTCCGCGACCCTTTTGCGGGTCCAAACCCTATCCCCCGCCGCCGCGAGCCACCCGATTCCCCTTTCCCCTCTCCCAATTTCTCGCCGCCAGCGACCCTCCGCCCCGCCTCCAGCCGCCATGTGGGGGCGAATGTGGAGCTCCGGACACGCCTCCGGCAGCAGATCCGGCCGGGAGAGGGACCCGGAGCGCGAGCGGCGCGTCCGGTCCGACGGCGCGAGGAAGCGCGGTGCGCGGAAGTGGACCAACCACGGGCTGTCGCCGCCGGCGAGCTTCGACCGCCGCGAGACGGAGGAGTATGACCGCCGGCACGCGTCCTTCTCCTCCGCACGGTCTTCCTACGCCGGATCCTCCTCCGCCGCCGCCGCGGGCTTCCTCCCCGTGAAGAGGGAGTGGTCGGACGAGGAGGAGGAACCGGAGCCGCTGGCGCCGTTCGACTTCATCCCGGTGAAGGAGGAGCCCGAGGAGCCCGCTCCGCTCGACCGCCGCGGAGTCATCGGGCCCGAGGACTACATCGCGGATTTCGACGCCGTCACCGCTGCCATCGCCGAGCGGAGCGTGCGCGAGGAGGAGGAGCGCCGGCGCCACGCCGAGGAGCTCCAAGCCCTCGAGTGGCGGCAGGCGGTCGCCGACAACGTCGCCGCCAACGAGAAGGCGGAGGAGTGGCGCCACATCCGCAAGGAGCAGTCGGAGAAGTACGTCGATCTCTGCAGCTCCGGCGAGGAGGATTGAGCGCCCGGCTTCTCTCCGGCGTCGTCCAGTTGCCGCGATCTCGCCGCCGTCAGATCCGACCCCCTAGTACTAGTTTAACGTAGTATGTAGTACAATTATGCTTCTAGTTGTGATGAACTATGTAGTATGCCATGAACAATATAGTATGTGATGAACTCTGTTCGTGCAATTTCTCCCGCGAAACATTTTTTTCAAATTATGCAGGTTTAGATACGGGTTCTGCTCGGCCGCGTATGATTTTGACCCGCAAAAACGATTTTCGTGAACCCACAAACGCGCTCTGCGGGTTGTATTTTTGCAGGGTCTACTAAAGTTGCTCTAAGTCTGTCATCAACGAAACCTTAATTGAAGCCGAACCAGCTGTCAGGGCGAACGCCTCATCGCCGCCCACCAATACATCGCCCGTGTGCAGGCCACCACTAAAGGGGAGTTCGAAGGAGCAAATATGGAGGGCCATAAAGTTGTGGCCATCTCCCATATCCAAGACGCCTGTTGGTACCTACAACACATCAAAGCTCAAGTGTAGCAGCCAAAGCCTCCCTCTCCGATGAGGTCCCTTTCATAGCACGGGTGGTAGTTGACGTTGATAGCAAATAAGTTTATTTGCAATATCGTGTATGTGATGTTTTCGGACGCTTGAGTTAGGATGAATTTCGATACAATTTAATGCAATATGTCCAGACAAACAAGGGACGTCGTTGGTACCACTTTGCCCACAAACAAGTAGAGAATGTCCACAGATATGCTCTCTTTGCGGACAAGTAAGAGAGAAGTTTTAAAGAACACCCTTGGAGATGTCCCTCGGGAAACGAGATAGGGGCGGGTTCCACACTCAACAGAAAGATCAGTAAGCTGGTCAAGAGACTTTACATATTGTTTCTTTTTGCCGGAGGACTTTACATATTGTTGCATGCTGCTTTAGGCAAAAAGTATGGCAGAAGTATTTTCTTGCATTATTTTCTTTATTTTTCCGTGGAAAAATTGAAAAGGTGATAAAATCTTGCTGAACAAATGCCACCCACCAAGTTCAGTACGGAGCTGAAGTAGAGCATCCCCTAAAAAAAGCTGAAGTGGAGCTGGACTTGATTAATTTTAATCGGCGCATAAGTATCTGCCTGCGGCCTTAGATTGAACAAGGTGGCATGACGCCATGGGTGTATATTTATTTTGTGACAGAAACATGTCACAAAATAGAAGGTAATCCGTATCATGGTGAAACCATGCTATAAGACTAATATTTTGTCGCTAAACCATGCCACAAGACAATGGCAAATTGTAGCGTAACCATGCAAAAAAATAATATAGACAGAAGCAAAATCATATGACGGATGAAAATAGTACATGATGTGTTGAAGGGAAACTATGCAACAACATAAAAGTGTATTGCTGCGAATTTTGTGTTGCGAGCTCATTTCTCGCTTTTTTTTCTTCCCTGACTGCATAGCTCTCAACCGTCATTGCTACTTTGTGTTAGGAAGCGTGTTTCACGAGGAGTAAACTATGTGTTGATCTAGATATCAAACATGAAGAAAATCGAGCATATGCAAGGTTTCTTTTCGCCTTCGCCTCTTGTCTGTGTAGTGCAAGTATCCACGGCCATGGTAGTACATCCTGAATTCCTGCTGCTTCTCACTCCTCGGCTCCTCGCCCATGAACATATATACAAGAAAGCCTCACCCATGAACATATATACAAGAAAGCCGTATTTATACATCAACATTTGTATCATCTACTAGTGTACGTCTAGCACGCAACACTGTTCGCCCCGATTGATGGTCACAACCAACCAGTGGAGATATCGATGATACATGGTTGTCTGATTTGGATTCCAAACTTTCTCTACGTCAGACCACTTATATGGTGATATTACGTGGGTCGAATTAATTTCTAACTCGCTAATAGTACCATGTGGTGGCTGGGAGCAATTGACCTGCAAGATAGAACGTGCACATGTGGTGATGTTGCATGCATTTTTGAAGGGCTAAAATGCTCAGCTTTATTGCTCCTCCCAAAGGTCGGATACTCTATTTATTGAACCGTCTTGAAACCGTGAACATTGAACGTATTTGGGACCGGGATAACCCCCTAGAGGTATGGGTAGTCGGACAACATGATCTTCACCAAAACGGTAAAGTAGGACTCCAAAGTAACAACGGGTCACACCACCAAAAAGGAACATAAACACTAACACATATACTCATCAGATCCATATGAACGAATCTGCGAGGATATAAACTTAAAATATGCAAGGTTGGACACACCAAATTTCCAGACATACAGATTCTGAAATGTTGCCACAACATGAGAAGAACAAATTAGAGTGCCTTTACTCTCGACAACATCACACCCTTTGCCAAAAGGTTGTCGTTGAAGACGATAAATACGCTACTAATAGTTATAAATATGCTCTAGGAAGATACAAGTAGCCCCTTGCCCCACAAAATGTCCCGCTGGAGGCAAGGGCAACTGACAAAGTCTATGGTGACTGCCCCAACTTACTCATCTCTACTATTAAAGGAGAATCGAACGTCGTGATGGTTCAACCTTCCGGTTCGACCACCTTCGCTTCCCCGCTCGACCTCCCTGGTCCCCTCGCACGATTTCTTGCTGAAAAAAATATTAGCCTGGCTCCCTCACACGATTTCTTCCTGAAAAATATTAGCCAGGACCCCCTTCCCCTCCTCCCAACCCCTCGCTCCCGATCCCCTCGTGATGCCCACCCATGATCTCCCCTCTCCGCTCCCAACCCACCCAAACGCAGGGAGTCGAAGCAGTTTCCTCGTCCACGGTTCCACCCCATCAACCACCGCCCATCCACTTCCCTCATCCCATCTTCTCGCGACTCTCCTCATGGCCGCCGCCTCTCATGGCCGCCACCATCTCCAGTACAAATCTTCGGCTCCGTCCCCCGCGTCCCGCCTGCGTCGACTTCTCCTGCTTTGCGATATTAACAGCGGTCGACTGGCTGACCGTTTCCCTCTCGCCGTCGGTGGCCGCCGCCCTGCAGTTGCTGCTCTGGGCGTGGAGCGCTCTCTCCGTGCCGCTGTGTGCTGCTGCTCAGAGGCGCGGTGATGATATGCATGGCCATTCGGTTATGGTGCTCGCCCAGATGGTCTTCCTCAGGACGATTAGCGCCGCGGCGAAGATGAGATGAGCCGCTGCCGGCGGTGGCCGACCATTCTGCCGTGAGACAAAGAGGCTGCCGGCTCCGCAACCTACTTCCCCATGGTGTTCGTCCAGATCCCGATGGAGAATGAGAGGTATGTACACAGCATGGCTTGCTTATTTAACATAGGTCGTTTAGGGTAAAGACGATTGATCGAATGACCTCAAGTGTTGAGAGAGTCAGAGAGATCGAGCTAGCTAATCTCATGTCATGGCGTGCACGAAAAAAAAGGTGTATCAACTATCGATAGGGGCAGCCTACAGGCTCACATCGTCGGCTGACCGATTAATTATGCAGGTCCTTTCGATGCCTCCCCCGACCCATCACCAAGGTAGGTGCCATTTCAAGTGTTCAAGTTTATAAACGGTGCATCTGCATGCATGCATGAGCTTGTGTGGGAGGAATGTGAACGATGGGCTAGGAGCGGCGTGGACGTGTGGTACGAGACCCCCCAGGACAAGGTGTGTTAATTATGCCTACGCCCGCCGCTGCGAGTTCGTTGCCATCTTTGACGTATCCCACGCTGGCGCCGGAGTTCCTCGCTGACACCATGCCGCTCCTCCTCCGCAACCCAGGCCTCGCGCTCGTGCAGGCATGCTGGGAGTTCAGTACGTCAGCTCCTGTCCAATTGCATATGCATCCCTCGAAGGGTGGTTGCTAATTGTCGAAGGTGCTGCTATAACTGTATATAGTGAACGCAGACGACTTGAGTGTCTGCTGATGAGGACGCAAGAGATGTCCATGGACTACCATTTCAAGGTGGAGCAGCAAGCAGGGTCCTCACTCTGCTACTTCTTCGGATACAATTGGAGCCTCACATGTGCTTGTTGATCCCTAATTTTAGGTCTTGTATTTAATTATGCTTGGTTTATTTGGAACTATAGGTGTTTGTCAGAGACATGAGCCGGACTAAAGACAACATGTAGTTAACCGTGAGTCGGACTGAAGAGTGAAGACAACATGCAGTTAACTGAAGTAAGCGGAGACAAACATAATTAAAACAGTCAGGTACTTTGTTCCAATATATCTCAGATGTTCAAAGAAGATTAAAAGAGGTAAGACTTGCACCTGTACTAAACAGTTTGAATTGTCTCTTGAGAATCTCTAAAAGTGGAAACCATGATGTGCATTTATCTGCGATTGATAGTTCATGCGGTGCTGCACAATGGTAAATATATATGCTCTTGCCAAGCACAAGGTCTTCAGTAGCCAGACTTCACTAAAAAGGACAAAACTATAACAATAGTTCATCATCTCTTGACTGATTTTGAATCTAGGCCAATAGTTCAAAATCATTTTTCACAAGTTTTAAAAGAAATAATTCAAAATCTGCAGATGATCACTACAGCGTCAAATTCATATGCCCTTTGACATCTTATGGGTGAAACTGCATTGTAAAAAGTAAATCATATTAGCGATGTCCCAACCCTCAATTTGATGTTTTTTATACTGATGTGCAGACTTCCAAATTGGGAAATTTTCGATCATGATATGATTTGGAGAGTTGATGCATGATTGCAGATAGCTACCAAATAGGAAACTTTTCAACCTTCACCAATATAGAGGTATATTTCACATGTGCAGGTTTGATTCATGATTGCAGGTGCATGTAGGATTCAGTTTGTGCATGAAAAGTTTGTATATGCGTATACCAATAATGATTACTTTATTCTTAAATTCAAATGCACCTGTTGTGCGCATGATAAGTGCATGAATAAATTAGTATCATGTTGCCTGCACATTGGGCTTATAATTTTTTTCCGAATAATGTGTCATATTTTGATTCTTGTGTACGAAATATTGACGTGTGTAGAACTACTTCCTGCATTGAGTGAGCCAGAGCGCATGACATGTTCTCATAGCCTACCCACACCAGTTAAGTATCGAGGTGGTTCTAGATCGATATTGAGTTTGATGAGTAATTCCTCTCTCTTCGCATCACTGATCCAGGCCCCATCTGTATGGAAGCTACTATTTTTTTGATAGATTTGAAAAGGACATGCTTTGATAGGAGAAAAGGAACTGGAAGAGCATAACAGAGAAAGACATCGAACGGGCATAGCAAAAGAACCTTTCATTCAAATGTCATTCTGTACATTTTCGCTGTTATATGTTGAGAACCTGAAGAATGCACACACATTTATATATTTCCTGTGATGGTTGTCTGTTCTCACAATTTTTTTGTTAACCAGGCATGTCGGTTGTCTACCTTAATGTTCTTGTCAGTCTAAACTCGTCACATCTTCTCGCTTTTCAGTCATACTTTTGACCTTTGATCTACAACTGTGCGAAATCAAACCTGTCTTAGGCTCAATGTAATGTTGAAACTTGGAGGTGATAAAATCATATGTTTTTGGGGCTGTAAGAGCTTAAACTAATTATTGCATTCATGTTGCCTCTAGATTTACGGTTTACTATTTGTCCATGATGAAGAAAAGGCACACATAGAGCTTGATTTGTTAAGCTTCTCTGTTCCTTAAGGTGGTCAAAGGATCCCTCATGAGAAAGAGTCAGTAAATATTCCTCTTTTGATGTCATTTGTATTTTGGTTTGGAAGTAGTATATGTTGCTTAAGAGGGTCTACTTTCCAGGAAAAAAATATATTTTATTCTCTTGTTTTTATACACAAGATTTTGCCACTTCATGTAGTTCATGTTTCCTTTTAGTTAGTTTTGACCAGTATTGCTTAAGTTTCCTTTCAACTAACTAATTACCAAAAAAGAGATGAGAAGAATTTTTTGATTCATTAAAAATATATAATACGTAATACAAGATTTTGAAAAGAGGGCTCACGCTGTGGCAAAAAAAGGTGAAGGGAAAGAAATGACAATGAGAAAAATATTGCTTCAACTTCTTGCCAGGAGAGAGTGGTTAAAGAGACACGATTGCCTATGAAGGAAGAAGCACGAGGGAAGAAGCGTAGAGAGAATCAATTTGTTATAGAAATCCAAATCGCATGTTGTTATGTTCGACGCACAATTAATGATTAAAACAATTGTTTAATAACTATGTCTTTTGTTGCTTCGTGGCAACGCACGGGCATTCAGCTAGTTGAAATGTAAATGAGGCATTGTCATGCTAAAGCATAGGAGTCTGTAGTCTAAAACAAGAGGCCTGCTTCGGCACACCCCCCTTCACAAACCGTATAATGGCAGTATGGCCATTTCATCAAACCGTATACCCATCTGCATATGTGACACGTACAAGGCATCGTACCCACTTTTTTATCAAACCGTATACCATCGAACTCAGGACCTCTTGGTCTGAGGAGAACAACACTAACCAACTAGAACCTCCTAATGCTTGTGCCTATTTACTTTTTTTTTGTATTCTTCTACTTCAGTTCGCGGCTGGGCCAGCCAATTGTTGAACGGGTCCTCTTATCACTATTTATTTTTTATTTTTTGTACTTTTTATTTTTTTCCTTTTCAAAAAATGCTCACACTTATAAATTTTGTTCATAAAGTGCAAATATTCGCATTTAAAAAAAATGTACAGATATGTTAAAAAATTGTTCGTTTAAATAAAAATAATCAGATAAATAAAATTAAACATCTATTAAATAGATTTTTTTATTTAAACAAAAATGTCCGTTTATTGTTTGTTTTAATAGAACATGCTCACGTAAAAAAATTGAACACTTTCTAAATTTCTGAACATCTATTAAATAAAAAAAATTGAAAATATATCAATCAGCGACCGGTTTATTGTTCGTTTTTTGTTTCTTTTTCATTCTTGCCTTTTTTTGTTTTTTTAAATGCTCACATCAGTATAATGGACCTAAAATTTTACACACAGTAGCATCACTGCACTAAGCATCCATGATAGATTTCATTGAGTTCTGACGTCTTATGCATTCTTAAGGGTTTTCCTGGTTAAAAAATCCTAGAACACTAGCCGAACGTGACACAACGTGCGTTCGGTGTCCGAATTTATTCAAAACTTGCATGGAGGTCTGGCATGAGTATGCCCACATGTAGGTAATATTTGGTGTCATTTCGTACATGGAAACAAGTACACCATGTTCAAAGGTGGTGGTTTGGGTAGGCTGGTAGGGTAAGTCTGGATGCACTTTTTTCCACAACAATAAAATGGACTGATTTTTTTCGCGCACACTAGCATCACCGTGCTAGAATCCATGGTAAATTTAATTGAATTCTGACATTTTATGCATTTTCTAGAGTTTTCTAGATGAAAAAACCCAAAAACACTAGCCGAACGTGACGTAACATGTGTTCGGTGTCCGAATTCCTTCAAATTTTGCATGGAGGTCTTCCATGAGCATGCCCACGTGTTGGCAAAAGTTAGTGTCATTTCATGCATGGCAAGAAGCACACCACGTTCAAAGGTGGTGGTTCGGGTAGGCCGGTAGGGCAAGTCTGGATGCACGTTTTCCACCTCAATAAAATGAACCAAATTTTTTCGACACGCTAGCATCACCATGCCAAGCATCCATGATAAATTTCATTGAGTCTGACAATTTAACCATTTCCTAGGGTTTCCCGGTGAAAAATCCCCAAAACACTAGCCGAACGTGACGCAATATGCGTCCGGTGTCTGAATTCCTTCAAATTTTGCATAGAGGCTTGCCATGATCATGTCCACATGCTGGCAAAATTCGGTGTCATTTCATGCATGGCAAGAAGCACAACATGTTCAAAGGTGGTGGTTTGGGTAGGCCGCTAAGGCAAGTCTGGATGCACTTTTTTCACATCATTAAAATGGATCCAATTTTTTTTCACACACTAGCATCACCATGCCAAGCATTCATGGTAAATTTCATTGAGTTGTGACATTTTATGCATTTTCTAGGGTTTTTCCGGTGAAAAAACTCAAAAAACAAAAGCTGAACGTTACGCAACGTGTGTTAGATGTCGAATTCCTTCAAATTTTGCATGAAGGTCTGCCATGAGCATGCCCACATGGTTGAAAAATTTGGTGTCATTTCATACATGGTAAGAAGCACATCATGTTCAAAGTTGGTGACTCGGGTAGGCCGGTAGGGCAAGACTTTTGTTATTTGCCATTTCTTCATTATCAATCAACATTTTCTTGTATCCGAATTATTTATTGAAATTTGTCAAATTTTTTGGAACTTCAAATTGTGTATGAAAATTTTATAAAGAAGAACACCATTTCCAATTTTTTTAATAAATTCCCAAATATTGATGTCGTACACAAATTTCAAAGAACACACTTTTTTTTAACTTTATCAACATTTTTAGAATGGAAAAATTAATTAAATTTATGGAAAAAATATTTAAAAAATGAGATTTTTTAAAATTCCAAAACACTTTTATAATTGTAAAAAATATTCGAAAACAATAACAGGTTTTAGTATTCCAAAAAAAATTAAATTTTTATAACAGGTTTAAAAATGAATAATAGAGTTCAAAAAGGGAAAAATGAAGTTGACAAAAAAGAAAAAAGCGAAAAAATAGAATAGAAAAAATATGCTCAGGCCTTGCCAACAGGGCGACGGCATCGTTTCCGTCGGGTGCCTTTTGGGCCGGCCCGAACATTTGCCAATTTGAAAAAAATCATTAATTTTGAAAATGAATGTTTATGAATTCAAAAAAATTATGAGATTTTATAAATAAAATTTTAAAAGTAACGAGTTCCTAAATACGGAATTTATTCATGATTTTGAAAACAAATCTTGTCAATTTAAGGAAATGTTCACGGATTTAAATGGAAAAAGGTTGGGTAGGGCGTTAGGGTTGGGCGGAAGGTTCAGTTTCAGAGTAGTACCTTTTTTCGGCATCGTTCAAATGGGCCAAATGTTTTCTAGGGCCTTTTATCACCATTCCAAGGCACCATGCTAAGTGTTTGCGATTTCGACGATTCTGCATTTCAAATAATGGCCGTGCTTACAAAATTTATTTGGAATCTAGAAAATAATCCTATATTAAATTTTTTCAACACAAATACAAAAAATGTTCACGGAAATTGAAAATAAATTGGTTTCAAACTTTTGTTTTTATTTTTTGATTTTTCTTGAAATTTCAAATTTCGTAGTGTTTTTTTTTAAATGTCCGTGTTCAACACTTTGTTTGCTCTTTTTAAAGTATGTTCGTGTTATGACATTCTGATCAATTTTGGAAGACACGGACAATTTTTTGAAATATCTATACATTTTTTAAATGCGAAAATTTGTACTTTATGAACAAAATTTAAATAATCAAACTTTTTTGAAAATTCTGAACAAAATTTTATAAGCACGAGCATTTTTTGAAAAAGAAGAAAGAAACAAAAATGAATAGAAAAAATAAAAATAGTGATAAAAGGACTGATTCAACAATGGGTCGGCCCAGACGCAAATTGAAGTAGAAAAAAAGGGAAAAAAGAAGTAAAAAATGCACAAGCATTGGGATGTCCTAGTTAGTTATTGTGGTCCTGCTTAGAGCAACTCTAGCAGACCCCGCAAAAAGCCCCGACCCGCAAAATAACCGCCAAAATGCGGGTCGACGCGGAAAATCCAGCCCGAACAGAGCCCGCAAACACGGCCGACCAGCAAAATTTTTTGAGGGGCGCGGCAAAATCTCGTCCCTAACCCGCGAATACGCGGGTTTCCGCCTCGCCCCTGAAGTGCCTTGTATCGCAGTGAAGCGGTTGGCGGGAGGGACATTTCAGCCCGCGCCCTTTTCCCATCTCCTTCCACCGCCCGCCCGCCCTTGGTACCGCCAGTCCACCGCCGGCGATTCCGGCCAAATCTGCGGGCGGAATCGCGCCGCGGGGCCGTCCCCCACCCTCCAGCACCGATTCGCTGCACCGCCCCCACCAGATCCGGCGAGAAGAGCCGCCCCTCGTCGCTGTCGCCGCCGGGGATCGACCGCCCTCGTCGGCGCCCGAGATCACCCGCCACATGAGCCGTCGGTCAGTGTTTGTTTTGTGCTTTGTGCCGAGTGTTATGCCTAGTTGATTGACGCGGCGTGCGATTCTTGTCCATGTAGATTGAATTGAGCCCGTGCGAGAAGTTCTTGCTCTCCGATTTGTCCGATTCGGACGGCTCGGATGTTGAGACGATGCTTGCGACCTTTCGGCAGCAGACATTAGTGATGGCACTTGCTGTGAAGGAGCACGAAGACGAGAACCGGAAGATGCGGCGAGGATCGACCGTCGGACGTCTTTGCATTCCTCGTAATCGCCATCTCGGGAACGAGATGTTGATGCAAGACTACTTCGCGGAGAATCCAACATATCCACCGCACCTCTTCCGGAGAAGGTACCGAATTTGTATTCGGGACAAGTTTTATATTGCATTATTTAGTTTGCTTCGGTGATTTGAATAATTATTTGTAATGTGGATGATTGTTTTATTGTGTTGGTATTGAATAATTATTTAGTTTGCTTCCATGATTTGAATAATTATTTTGTAGTGTGGATGTTTGTTTTAATTTTATGGTGTGGTATTGACATTTGCGGACCGGCGGGATGCGGGATGCAGCGGCGCAAGAGCAGACCCCGCAAAACCGACCCGTAAAAAAATATATTCCGCGAATATCCTTTTATACGGGTCCGTTTGGGGGTCTGCCTCTGCGTGGCCGTCCGCGCCAGCCCGCAAAGCCGTTTTTCCGCGAACTGCAAACGCGTTTTGCGGGCCAGCGGGATGCGGGGTCTGCTAGAGATGCTCTTAGACCAAGAGGTCTTCAGTTTGATTCATCGTACTTGCACTTTTTTCTTTTAAAAAGAAAGTGAAAAACAACTGAGTGTGCCGCAAGAAAAAAAAAGTACCGCATATGCAGGCCGCATATCGGCGTGGGTGAAAAGACCACCAAGAGGTATAGAGAGATCTTGGCCGTCAATGTGTTTATGGCGGGGGTGTAGCGAAGCAAAAGTGCTAAAACAATTGTTTTCTTGTGGGAGGCCCGAGCAGAAACTCGGAGATCAAATATGTTAAGAGATGTATTTATAAAAGGAAAAGTCACTTGAAGATTTGATCAAATGCAAATGCCAATATACTACTCCCTTCGTCCCATAATATAAAATGTTATTACATCAAATATACTAACATATTGGATGTAATAACGTCTTATATTATGGGACATCGAGAGTAATTTTTAAGCCAAGACACACCCATGATAATGAAAATTTACATGCTATTTTAACAGTTCGATTTAATTGGAAATACTATTTTAACTAACATTTCCTCATCATTTTTTATCACCTTAAGTTGTCCTTTCTCTCAAATTAGTAGACAACCCAATTATAGTAGTAGGTATTCTCTTACATCACTACCCAGAAAGGTGAAAAATGAATATGCACAGTATTTGTTGCTCTTAGAGAAATCCAGCCAAGCCATTTAAATAGACCATCTAAGCATCGGAGCTATGTCAAGTAGAACACTGGTTTAGGAGGATGAACATGCAATCCATAGAACAACATTTTCTCTCTCCCTTAATAACACCGCCATATCAGATTTTCTCCTATGAACCCATGTCAGGAAACAAGGGTTGGGAGTGCCGTAATGTCTCTTGTGTTGTAAGCTCTTTACCTACATATGCTGAGCTCTTCAATGCACTGCTTCTTTGTGTTGCAAAACATGTTTCATGAGGATGAATGGACAAGCTCATCAAGACACGCAGTGGCAGAGCATGACAAACAGCAAAGGACATGCTGCTGGCTTAGAATTTACAAACAATAGTGGGTTTGTTTTTGCAAAATAAGCAAAGTGACTCAATTAGTGCGTAGAAAAAATATCTAAAACTCCAGCCCTCGGGTGGTTTTGATTTCGAAACTACTTCACGGACGACATCCCTTCCTTCTACGATGCCTAATCAAACCACTTGCTGTACATTGCCGTTTTGAATGGATGGTATGCTATGAAGTGTCGTGCTGAAATCGCCCATGAAGCGTCGTTTGTATAGCAGTTCTCTTTTCATTTTGGGGTTTACATCAGTAGATCATCGACAAAGTAGTGAATATAATTGAAGGAATAAAATGAACGCTTCGTGTGTGTGTATACATATCTTGCTGGATGTTGTGTTCTCGGTGTGCAACTTTTCCGCCATGGTCAGTCAGTCACAAATTTGGAGCTGCAACTTGCACGGTTGATGATTGGAAGTGTGGCCACATGCTAGCTGGTTTGGGGTTGGGTAGGAGATTGGGATTGGGGGAGTGAGAGAGAATCAGAGAAGTAAGATCTATAATACTGATTTGGAGGATTTTTTTTTGTGTGGGGGTAAAAGGATTGTATTACTCAAGAGCACACGAATTCATCCCTACACAGACCAGGGACATTAGCAGGTCCAGAGTGGAGCCAGACCACAGTACGGTTCTCCGTTCGACCGAAGTTTGCTAACACATGACTAACATTATTTTGCTCTCTAGAGATGTGAGTAACACAATACTCCCTTGTACCCATAAGACTCTTTACTTCTGAGACCACCATCGCATGCTGGGAACGATCCGGTCCTTTTGCCTTGATCATCTGGACGGCCTGCATACTGTCACACTCTAGGATAATCGGCAACTCCGTCCACTGCAAAGCTAGGCCGAGTCCCTCCGTGCACCCGGCCAACTCAGCGTGCAATGGGTCCGGGCATGACCGAAGCGAACGGCATGCAGAGAAAATGATGGCATCGTCGTGCCCGCGCAAGATCATGCCGGCACCGGCGCTTCCATCCTCGTGTGAGAATGACCCATCCACGTTGAGCTTCGCCCAACCTTCCGGAGGCGGGCTCCACTTGCGCTGAGACTTCCAGCTTACGTCCACATGCGATATTGGCTGCTCCGCTCCCTCTAGTTGAGTGACCATCTTTCCTTTGTCCCAGTCCCCGGCCGGGTATTGTTGGATCCCCAACAGTGAGGTGACGTAGCTTTGAAGGAACCGTCGGGACACCTCCATGGGTGGCGGTGCCTTGTCATGTTGGATCTCGTTACGCACGTGCCAGCATCTCCACATAAGCATGAGGACTCTGAGGCGGTCACCCTCGTCACACTCCGCGATGAGATTCAGGAACCACTCCGGTCCTGTATTGCGGATTGATTTAACATCAGGTATCCGCCAAACTTGCGCCATGGCTTGCCACAGATCAACAGCTCTTGGGCACCTGCAAAACACATGAAACGTGTCCTCGCGCTCGAGACCACAGAGAGGGCACACGTCAGTAAGCTCCATCTGGCGTGCAAATTTATTTGCCCAAGTTGCGAGAGCATTCGTAGCCACACGCCAACCAAAGACACGCACCTTTGGAGGAGCAGGGCACCTCCATAAAAAAGCCCAGACGGCACGTCGCCCGTCCGGTGCCCTGCTCGCCGCGACTGAAGAGGGACGCAACTTGTCCTCGAGTGCCAGTCGGTACGCACTACGTACGGTGAAGATACCAGTACGTTCAGCCCCCCATGCAATAAAGTCATCGCCTAGCCGTGGAGAGGCCTTTATCTTCATGATATGATGGACGTCAACAGGCAAAAAGTACTGCTGCAGTAAGTCTGACCGCCATGCACCCGTTTCATCAAGTAATTCGCTGACCCTTCGCAGTCTACATCTACCTTGTTGCGATATTGGAGGGCGACCAGTGGGGTGAGGGATCCAAGGGTCCCTCCAAATACGAACCGATCTGCCATTACCAATACGCCAAATCAGGCCTTGTTTCAAAAGCTCCAACCCATGGACGATGGACTGCCAAGTTTGTGATGCATTTGTGGAGAAAACCGTGTCCTCTAGCCGTCCATTGGGATAGTAACGTGCTTTCAAGACTCTTGCACAGAGACTCTCAGGGTTGACCAGCAATCTCCAAGCTTGCCTTGCCAACAAGGCTTGATTGAACATCCTAAAATCCTTGAAACCCATCCCACCAGCAGCTTTTGGCCGCAGCAAGTGATCCCAAGCCTTCCAGTGCGTCTTCCTCTTCCCTCTGTATGCGCCCCACCAGTAGCTACGGATCATGCGTGCAAGGTCATCGCATGTGCTTCTTGGGAACTTGAAAATGCTCATAAGGAACGTCGGAAGGGCTTGTGCTACGGCCTTTATAAGGACCTCTCTTCCCGCCTGAGACATGAGCTCCCCCCATTGGATTATTCTCTTGGTAAGTTGCTGTTGAACGCTCTTCAATTTCCCTTTAGATAACCGGCCATTTGGAGTAGGAAAACCAAGGTACTTCTCTTCAAAGCTCGCATTGACAACCTCCAAAGTGTGCATCACCTCCTGTTTGTTCACCTCCGAACAGCTTGGCCCAAACATAATGGAACACTTGTTCGGGTTTACAATCTGGCCGGTCGCTGCTGCATACCTCTCAAGAACGGCCCTCACATGAGCAGCCTCCACTGCATTAGCTCGGAAGAACAAAAGTGTGTCGTCCACGAATAAGAGGTGGGAGATGCCCGGGGCTTGAGGGCAAACACGCAGCGGCGAGATACGGGTAGCTTCAATCTCCTGTTTCAGTAAAGCATCCAAACCATCAGCGACAAAAAGGAATAGGAAAGGCGAGATGGGGTCTCCCTGTCGTAATCCACAGGACGGCGCAAACGAATCCGAGAGGGCTCCATTGATTTTCACATTATATCTCACCGAGGTGACACACTCCATTATCCACGACACCCACCGATGAGAGAAACCCAACTGTTGCATCATTCGCTCCAAGAACACCCAGTCCACTCTGTCATATGCCTTTGATAAGTCCAACTTGTACGCACAAAAACTCCGCTCTGGATCCTTTTCCTGTTTTATTGCATGAAAACACTCAAAGGCAATTAAAGCGTTGTCGCTGATTAGCCTCCCTGGTACAAAGGCGCTCTGCACCGGGGATACAAGCTCATCCAGCATAGGTCGTAGCCTGTTCACTAGGCACTTGGCAATGACCTTATAAATCACAATACAGAGGCTAATCGGTCTGAAATCTGTGAGCCGAGTTGGGGTGTCAACCTTAGGGATTAGTACAATAGTGGTGGTGTTCACTCCTTCAGGCATCACCCCTTAATCAAAAAACAACTTAACAACAGCTGTAATCTCAATCTTGAACACCGCCCAATGTCGCTAAAAAATCTAGCTGGAAAACCATCGGGTCCGGGCGCTTTCAACGGCCCTATTTGGAACATAGCATTGGAAATCTCCTCGTCCGTGAACTCTCTGCATAATTTGTCATTCATTGCACTGGATACCTTGGGTTGAATGAGCTGTAACACATCTCTAGGATCAAGCAGAGGGTTAGCTGAAAATAAATTCTGGAAATAAGTATTACCGAGCTGTAGCATCATATGTTGTTCGGTGTGTACCACACCCTGCTCATCTGTTAGACTTTTTATTCTATTTTTCCTAGCTCTCCACACTGCCTTACGATGAAACATTTGAGTATTCCGGTCGCCCTCCTTTAGCCACTGAATTCTCGATCTCTGAAGCCACAACATCTCCTCTCTATATAGTAATTCATTCATTTTATCCATTTCTGCTCTTATCTCCCACCGGTCGGCGTTCATATGAGTGAGCTCCTCCAGTCGTGACCGTGATTTCTCCAGTTCTCTCGTAACATTGCCGAATGTTTTATTACTCCAAACATGCAAGTCATTCATTACTGATGCGAGGGCCTCCCGAACATCACCTAGGTTCCGTTTCGTACCTTTGCTTGTCCAGGAGTTGGCAATTATGGCTTCCAACGCCGGAGATCTTTCCCACATTAGCTCATATCTCCGACTGCTTTTTGGCCTCTGCTCCTCATCCAGATCGCACCTGAGAAGGAGAGGACAGTGGTCTGACACTGGCGAGACAAGGTGTGTCATAGATGCGCGGCCGAACATGTCCCTCCACTCATTCGAGGCAACAGCTCTATCAAGTCGGACCTGGACATTTGCACGTCCACTTCTTCTATTATCGTATGTAAAGGGATGACGTGAAAAACCAAGATCAGTAAGCGCACAAGACTCCAAAGTATCACGAAAATTTAACATCTGGCCGGGTGTTCGAGGTTTCTCTGACTGGTGCTCAAAGTCCCACATGGCTTCGTTGAAATCACCAATAAGGATCCACGGCAGTGTATTCTGTGCGTGCAAGCTTCTGATTTTGTTCCACATTAGATGCCGATTCTCCACACGTGGTTCGCCGTACACGAAAGTCGCCCTCCAAAGTGGTGCATCAGGCGAGACACGGAGGTACACATCAATCATTCTTTCATTTGCTTCCTGAACGTCTACGTACATAGACTCATGCCAAAAGAGAGCTAGACCACGAATAGACGCAACTCCAGCTTACAGACTCATATTGTAGCAACTCACAAAGCAACCCATAGGTCAGAGTAGAAGCAGCACAGACTAGTCCAGGCAAATTAATACTAGTTGTGTATTTATGTTTTGCAATTTCGGAAGACGGGGCCATGACCCAGTAAGTTTCCCATGAATCTCAGCCAATGAAGACATGTGACACGAAGAAAATTGAGCATATGTAGTTTCCTTTCGCACCACTCATGTTTCTTTGCAATTTCCCAGCATAATCTAATACATTCGCACACCCTAGATTCCCGCTACCTCCCAAGCCACACCCATGAACATTTAAGGAGGAGATCATACACGGAACAAGTATATGAGCCAGGCATTATTAACGCATGGAGTATCACACATTAGTGTGTTTTGGAGGTTCAAATTTCTTTAGAAAAAAAATGTGCCTAGTCGTACCTAGTAATAGTGTGGCACTACTCAGACCCGATTGATGAATGTAACTAACCAGTAAATATGTCGATGATATATGGTTGTATGATTTGTATTGTGAGCTCACTCTCAATCTAGCTACATATATGGAGATATCACCACCAATGCAATTAATTACTAGCTTGCTAGCAGTACCATATAGTAGTTGGGAGCAGCTGAGTTGTGATACAATGTAATATTCTTTGATAACATTGCATGCATGTAACTTAATCGTTGAAATGTAAACGAGGCATGGTCATGCTACAGTCGAGAAGCCTCTCAACCTAAAAACAAGGCTTTTCTTCTATTTTCCTTTTGGGAGGCCAGAGCAAAAATTTGGAGTTCAAATATGTTAAACGTATCTCTACAAAATGAAAAGTGGGTTGAAGGCTTGATCAACCGCATGATTACAATATAGTTCTAAGCCACGATGTCTCAACTCATCACACTAGTAGAAAACAGGGCTTTGATTGAGGCCTGACCAGCCCATTAGTCCCAGTTCAGGCACGAACCGAGACCAATGGTTGCATACGTCCCGGTTCGTGAGCCCAGGGGGCCGGCCGGGCCTCGTGGGGCATCTGTCCCGGTTCGTCTGGACCCATTTGTCCGGGTTCCAGGCACGAACCGGGACCAATGGTCCTCGCTCCTGGCCCGCTCCTGGCCCACAGCCATTGGTCCCGGTTCGTGGCTGGAACCGGGACAAAAGGGGTGACTTTAGTCCCGGTTCCAGCCATGAACCGGGACCAATGAGGTGCCTATATATACCCCATCATCGGCGAGCAGAGCACTCCACACTGCTCTGTTTTTCTGGCCAGCGAGGGGAGAGCTTTGTGGTGCTCTAGCTCACCTCCTATGCACATGAGGTGTTCGATGAAATGCCCGAGCCACACTAGTTAAGCTTTCTCCTCTCGAAGCTCGACCTCCAAACTTCATTTTCCTCAAGATTTGTCTAGGTTTACCGGTCCGTCACGTCCCGTCCCCGTCTTCACCGCCATCGATCGCCCGCGCCGATCTCGTCGCCAGCACCACCATGGTGAGCCACTTGTTCTTATCTTCTTTCTGAAAAAAAATTCTTACTTGTATGATTAGATATATACTTGTCTAATTTTTCTTACTTTTATTATTGCTTGTTATTATATAGTGCGATGGTTTTGGTATCCGCCCCCGTCGGCCCTCGTCCTGTCTATGATTCGGATGTGGTATATATATTATCTTTTATAACTATTCAGTCCATTTATTGTTTATGACAATTATGCCGACCAACATGACACAGATTTTATTTATCTAGGAGGTATGTGAACCAGAAATTCCAACCGACCCTATTGTCGAGAGGTTAAATTTAGTTGAAGAAGAAAACAATTACTTGAAGGAAAAAATAAAAAAATTGAGGAGAAGACAATATTGGAGTTGCATGTTGCGGATGTCGTCGATGATCATAAGATCAAGATGGACGCAATGCATTTGAAGATTAGAAAATATGCCATTCATACCGAGGCTTGGTATCATTATGCCGTTGGATCAATTGTTACCTTGGTTGCGATTATGATCGCATTTGTTGTTGCATTGAAATGTTTTACATAGCTTCAATGAATGGTTTAATTAGATGCTCTGGAGAGCTATATGTTGTTCAATGAGAACTATGTATGTACTTTGGTTTTAATGTGATGATGAACTTCTATTAATTTGGTCACTTATATATTCATGATGTTTTGTAATGGTTTTTGACACACTTAATTATATATAATGCATGCAGATGAACATGCAATGGATGTACGGTGACAGACACACCTCCGAGTACATTAAGGGCGTGCATAATTTTCTCGAAGTGGCTGAGGCAAACAAGCAGAATGGTTTTATGTGCTGTCCCTGCCCTAGCTGTGGGAATACGAAGTCTTACTCTGACTCGAAAACCCTTCACACCCACATGCTTTATAAGGGTTTCATGCCACACTATAATGTTTGGACCAAGCACGGAGAAATATGGGTTATGATGGAAGACAACGAAGAAGAAGAGGACGATGACAACTATGTGCCCCCTGAATACGGTGATGCTGCAACGGGGGAAGCTGAAGATCAAGAGGAACCAGCCGATGTGCCCGATGATGATCTCCGCCGGGTCATTGTTGATGCAAGGAGACAGTGCGAAAGTGAAAAGGAGAAGCTGAAGTTTGATCGCATGTTAGAGGATCACAAAAAAGGGTTGTACCCCAATTGCGAAGATGGCAACACAAAGCTTGGTACCGTACTGGAATTGCTGCAGTGGAAGGCAGAGAATGCTGTGCCTGACAAAGTATTTGAGAAGCTACTGAAAATATTGAAGAAGATGAAGGAAATATGCCCTAGAGGCAATAATAAAGTTATTATTTATTTCCTTATATCATGATAAATGTTTATTATTCATGCTAGAATTGTATTAACCGTAAACATAATACATGTGTGAATACATAGACAAACAGAGTGTCACTAGTATGCCTCTACTTGACTAGCTCGTTAATTAAAGATGGTTATGTTTCCTAACCATAGACATGAGTTGTCATTTGATTAACGGGATAACATCATTAGGAGAATGATGTGATTGACTTGACCCATTCCGTTAGCTTAGCACTTGATCGTTTAGTATGTTGCTATTGCTTTCTTCATGACTTATACATGTTCCTATGACTATGAGATTATGCAACTCCCGTTTACCGGAGGAACACTGTGTGTGCTACCAAACGTCACAACGTAACTGGGTGATTATAAAGGTGCTCTACAGGTGTCTCCGAAGGTACTTGTTGGGTTGGCGTATTTCGAGATTAGGATTTGTCACTCCGATTGTCGGAGAGGTATCTCTGGGCCCACTCAGTAATGCACATCACTATAAGCCTTGCAAGCATTGTAACTAATGAGTTAGTTGCGGGATGATGTATTACGGAACGAGTAAAGAGACTTGCCGGTAACGAGATTGAACTAGGTATTGAGATACCGACGATCGAATCTCGGGCAAGTAACATACCGATGACAAAGGGAACAACGTATGTTGTTATGCGGTTTGACCGATAAAGATCTTCGTAGAATATGTGGGAGCCAATATGAGCATCCAGGTTCCGCTATTGGTTATTGACTGGAGACGTGTCTCAGTCATGTCTACATTGTTCTCGAACCCGTAGGGTCCGCACGCTTAAAGTTCGATGACGGTTATATTATGAGTTTATGTGTTTTGATGTACCGAAGGTAGTTCAGAGTCCCGGATGAGATCGGGGACATGACGAGGAGTCTCGAAATGGTCGAGACATAAAGATCGATATATTGGACGACTATATTCGAACATCGGAAAGGTTCTGAGTGATTCGGGTATTTTTCGGAGTACCGGAGAGTTACGGGAATTCGCCGGGGAGTATATGGGCCTTATTGGGCTTTAGGGGAAAGAGAGAGGAGAGGCTGCGCCCCCCAAGGCCTAGTCCGAATTGGACTAGGGGGAGGGGCTGCGCCCCCTCCTTCCTTCTCTTCTCTTTCCCCTTTCCTTGACTCCTACTCCTACTACTTGGAAGGGGGGAATCCTACTCACGGTGGGAGTAGGACTCCTCCTAGGGCGCGCCATAGAGAGGGTCGGCCCTCCCCCTCCTCCACTCCTTTATATACGGGGAGGGGGGCACCCCTTGGAGACACAACAATTGATCCTTTGGATCTCTTAGCCGTGTGCGGTGCCCCCCTCCACCATAGTCCACCTCGATAATATCGTAGCAGTGCTTAGGCGAAGCCCTGCGTCGGTAGAACATCATCATCGTCACCACGCCGTCGTGCTGACGGAACTCTCCCTCGAAGCTTTGCTGGATCGGAGCTCGTGGGACATCATCGAGCTGAACATGTGCTGAACTCGGAGGTGCCGTGCGTTCGGTACTTGGATCGGTCGGATCGTGAAGACGTACGACTACATCAACCGCGTTGTGCTAACGCTTCCGCTTTCGGTCTACGAGGGTACGTGGACACACTCTCCCCTCTCGTTGCTATGCATCACCATGATCTTGTGTGTGCGTAGGAAATTTTTGAAATGACTACGTTCCCCAACAGTGGCATCCCAGCCAGGTTTTATGCGTTGATGTTATATGCACGAGTAGAACACAAGTGAGTTGTGGGCGATACAAGTCATACTGCTTACCAGCATGTCATACTTTGGTTCGGCGGTATTGTTGGATGAAGCGACCCGGACCGACATTACGCATACGCTTACGCGAGACTGGTTTTACCGCCGTGCTTTGCACACAGGTGACTAGCGGGTGTCAGTTTCTCCAACTTTAGTTGAACCGAGTGTGGCTATGCCCGGTCCTTGTGAAGGTTAAAACATCACTAACTTGACGAACTATCGTTGTGGTTTTGATGCGTAGGTAAGAACGGTTCTTGCTCAACCCGTAGCAGCCACGTAAAACTTGCAACAACAAAGTAGAGGACGTCTAACTTGTTTTTGCAGGGCATGTTGTGATGTGATATGGTCAAGACGTGATGAGATATAAGTTGTTGTATAAGATGATCATGTTTTGTTGAAGTTATCGGCAACTGGCAGAAGCCTTATGGTTGTCTCTTTATTGCATAAGATGCAAGCGCCAAATAATTGCTTTACTTTATCGCTATGCGATAGCAATAGTTGCAAGAGCAATAGTTGGCGAGACGACCATGTGACGACACATTGATATAGATCAAGATGATGGAGATCATGGTGTCATGCCGGTGACGATGGAATCATGACGATGCTTTGGAGATGGAGATCAAAGGCACAAGATGATGATGGCCATATCATGTCACATATTTGATTGCATGTGATGTTTATCTTTTATACATCTTATCTTGCTTTGATTCGACGGTAGCTTTATAAGATGATCTCTCACTAATTATCAAGGTACAAGTGTTCTCCCTGAGTATGCACCGTTGCGAAAGTTCTTCGTGCTGAGACACCACGTGATGATCGGGTGTGATAGGCTCTACGTTCAAATACAACGGGTGCAAAACAGTTGCACACGCGGAATACTCAGGTTAAACTTGACGAGCCTAGCATATAACAGATATGGCCTCGGAACACTGAGACCGAAAGGTCGAGCGTGAATCATATAGTAGATATGATCAACATAGTGATGTTCACCATTGAAACTACTCCATCTCACGTGATGATCGGACATGGTTTAGTTGATATGGATCACGTGATCACTTAGAGGATTAGAGGGATGTCTATCTAAGTGGGAGTTCTTAAGTAATATGATTAATTGAACTTAAATTTATCATGAACTTAGTCCTGGTAGTATTAGCATATCTATGTTGTAGATCAATAGCTCGCGTTTAGCTCCCCTGTTTTATTTTTGATATGTTCCTAGAGAAAACTAAGTTGAAAGATGTTAGTAGCAATGATGCGGATTGGATCCGTGATCTGAGGTTTATCCTCATTGCTGCACAGAAGAATTATGTCCTTGATGCACCGCTAGGTGACAAACCTATTGCAGGAGCAGATACAGATGTTATGAACGTTTGGCTAGCTCAATATGATGACTACTTGATAGTTTAGTGCACCATGCTTAAACGGCTTAGAATCGGGACTTCAAAGACGTTTTGAACGTCATGGACCATATGAGATGTTCCAGGAGTTGAAGTTAATATTTCAAGCAAATACCCGAGTTGAGAGATATGAAGTCTCCAACAAGTTCTATAGCTAAAAGATGGAGGAGAATAGCTCAAGCAGTGAGCATGTGCTCAGATTGTCTGGGTACTACAATCAATTGAATCAAGTGGGAGTTAATCTTCCAGATAAAATAGTGATTGACAGAATTCTCTAGTCACCATCACCAAGTTAGTAGAACTTTGTGATGAACTATAATATGCAAGGGATAACGGAAACGATTCCCAAGCTCTTCGTGATGCTGAAATCGACGAAGGTAGAAATCAAGAAAAGCATCAAGTGTTGATGGTAAACAAAAACCACTAGTTTCAAGTAAAGGGACAAAGGGAAGAAAGGGGAACTTCAAGAAGAACGGCAAGCAAGTTGCTGCTCAAGTGAAAAAGCCCAAGTATAGACCTAAGCCTGAAACTGAGTGCTTCTACTACAAAGGGACTAGTCACTGGAAGCGGAACTACCCCAAGTAATTGGCGGATAAGAAGGATGGCAAAGTGAACATAGGTATATTTGATATACATGTTATTGATGTGTACTTTACTAGTGTTTATAGCAACCCCTCAGTATTTGATACTAGTTCAGTTGCTAAGGATAGTAACTCGAAACGGGAGTTGCAGAATGAACAGAGACTAGTTAAGGGTGAAGTGACGATGTGTATTGGAAATGGTTCCAAGATTGATATGATCATCATCGCACACTCCCTATACTTTCAGGATTAGTGTTGAACCTAAAATAAATGTTATTTAGTGTTTGCGTTGAGCATGAATATGATTGGATCATGTTTATTGCAATACGGTTATTCATGTAAGTTAGAGAATAATTGTTGTTCTGTTTACATGAATAAAACCTTCTATGGTCATACACCCAATGAAAATGGTTTGTTGGATCTCGATCGTGGTGATACACATTTTCATAATATTGAAGCCAAAAGATGCAAAGTTAATAATGATAGTGCAACTTATTTGTGGCACTGCCGTTTAGGTCATATTGGTGTAAAGCGCATGAAGAAAATCCATGCTGATGGGCTTTTGGAATCACTTGATTATGAATCAGTTGATGCTTGCGAACCATGCCTTATGGGCAAGATGACTAAGACTCCGTTCTCCGGAACAATGGAGCGAGCAACTGACTTATTGGAAATAATACATACTGATGTATGCGATCCGATGAGTGTTGAGGCTCGCGGCGGGTATCGTTATTTTCTGAACTTCACAGATGATTTGAGCAGATATGGGTATATCTACTTGATGAAACATAAGTCTGAAACATTTGAAAAGTTCATATAATTTCAGAGTGAAGTGGAAAATCATCGTAACAAGAAAATAAAGTTTCTACGATCTGATCGCGGAGACGAATATTTGAGTTACGAGTTTGGCCTTCAGTTAAAACAATGTGAAATAGTTTCACTACTCACGCCACCTGGAGCACCACAGTGTAATGGTGTGTCCGAACGTCGTTACCGTACTTTATTAGATATGGTGCGATCTATGATGTCTCTTACCGATCTACCACTATCGTTTTGGGGTTATGCATTAGAGACAGCTACATTCACGTTAAATAGGGCACCGTCTAAATCCGTTGAGACGACACCGTATGAACTATGGTTTGGCAAGAAACCTAAGCTGTCGTTTCTTAAAGTTTGAGGTTGCAATGCTTATGTGAAAAAGGTTTCAACCTGATAAGCTCAAACCCAAATCGGAGAAGTGCGTCTTCATAGGATACCCAAAAGAAAATGTTGGGTACACCTTCTATCACAGATCCGAAGGCAAGATATTCGTTGCTGAGAATGGAACCTTTCTAGAGAAGGAGTTTCTCTCGAAAGAAGTGAGTGGGAGGAAAGTAAAACTTGATGAGGTAATTGTACCTTCTCCCGAATTGGAGAATAGTTCATCACAGAAATCAGTTCCAGTGATGCGTACACCAATTAGTGAGGAAGTTAATGATGATGATCATAAAACTTCGGATCAAGTTACTACAGAACTTCGTAGATCAACCAGAGCACGATCCGCACCAGAGTGGTACGGTAATCATGTACTGGAAGTCATGTTACTAGACCATGATAAACCTACGAACTATGAGGAAGCGATGATGAGCCCAGATTCCGCGAAATGGCTTGAGGCCATGAAATCTGAGATGAGATCCATGTATGAGAACAAAGTATGGACTTTGATTGACTTGCCCAATGATCGGCGAGCCATTGAGATTAAATGGATCTTCAAGAGGAAGACGGACGCTGATAGTAGTGTTACTATCTACAAAGCTAGAATTGTCGCAAAAGGTTTTCGACAAGTTCAAGGTGTTGACTACGATGAGAGTTTCTCACTCGTATCTATGCTTAAGTTTGTCCGAATCATGTTAGCAATTGCCGCATTTTATGAAATCTGGCAAATGGATAAACAAAACTGCATTCCTTAATGGATTTATTAAAGAAGAGTTGTATATGATGCAACCAGAAGGTTTTGTCAATCCTAAAGGTGCTAACAAAATATGCAAGCTCCAGCGATCCATCTATGGACTGGTGCAAGCATCTCGGAGTTGGAATATACGCTTTGATAAGTTGATCAAAGGATATAGTTTTATACAGACTTGCGGTGAAGCCTGTATTTACAAGAAAGTGAGTGGGAGCACTACAACATTTCTGATAAGTATATGTGAATGACATATTGTTGATCGGAAATAATGTAGAATTATTCTGCAAAGCATAAAGGAGTGTTTGAAAGGAGTTTTTCAAAGAAAGACCTCGGTGAAGCTGCTTACATATTGAGCATCAAGATCTATAGAGATAGATCAAGACGCTTGATAAGTTTTTCAATGAGTACATACCTTGACAAGATTTTGAAGTAGTTCAAAATGGAACAGTCAAAGAAAGAGTTCTTGCCTGTGTTACAAGGTGTGAAATTGAGTAAGACTCAAAGCCCGACCACGGCAGAAGATAGAAAGAGAATGAAAGTCATTCCCTATGCCTCAGCCATAGGTTCTATAAAGTATGCCATGCTGTGTACCAGATCTATTGTATACCCTACACTGATTTTGGCAAGGGAGTACAATAGTGATCTAGGAGTAGATCACTGGACAGCGGTCAAAATTATCCTTAGTGGAATAAGGATATGTTTCTCGATTATGGAGGTGACAAAAAGGTTCGTCGTAAAGGGTTACGTCGATGCAAATTTTGACACTGATCCAGATGACTCTAAGTCTCAATCTGGATACATATTGAAAGTGGGAGCAATTAGCTAGAGTAGCTCCGTGCAGAGCATTGTTGACATAGAAATTTGCAAAATACATACGGATCTGAATGTGGCAGACCCGTTGACTAAACTTCTCTCACAAGCAAAACATGATCACACCTTAGTACTCTTTGGGTGTTAATCACATAGCGATGTGAACTAGATTATTGACTCTAGTAAACCCTTTGGGTGTTGGTCACATGACGATGTGAACTATGGGTGTTAATCACATGGTGATGTGAACTATTGGTATTAAATCACATGGTGATGTGAACTAGATTATTGACTCTAGTGCAAGTGGGAGACTGAAGGAAATATGCCCTAGAGGCAATAATAAAGTTATTATTTATTTCCTTATATCATGATAAATGTTTATTATTCATGCTAGAATTGTATTAACCGGAAACATAATACATGTGTGAATACATAGACAAACAGAGTGTCACTAGTATGCCTCTACTTGACTAGCTCGTTAATTAAAGATGGTTATGTTTCCTAACCATAGACATGAGTTGTCATTTGATTAACGGGATCACATCATTAGGAGAATGATGTGATTGACTTGACCCATTCCGTTAGCTTAGCACTTGATCGTTTAGTATGTTGCTATTGCTTTCTTCATGACTTATACATGTTCCTATGACTATGAGATTATGCAACTCCCGTTTACCGGAGGAACACTTTGTGTGCTACCAAACGTCACAACGTAACTGGGTGATTATAAAGGTGCTCTACAGGTGTCTCCGAAGGTACTTGTTGGGTTGGCGTATTTCGAGATTAGGATTTGTCACTCCGATTGTCGGAGAGGTATCTCTGGGCCCACTCAGTAATGCACATCACTATAAGCCTTGCAAGCATTGTAACTAATGAGTTAGTTGCGGGATGATGTATTACGGAACGAGTAAAGAGACTTGCCGGTAACGAGATTGAACTAGGTATTGAGATACCGACGATCGAATCTCGGGCAAGTAACATACCGATGACAAAGGGAACAACGTATGTTGTTATGCGGTTTGACCGATAAAGATCTTCGTAGAATATGTGGGAGCCAATATGAGCATCCAGGTTCCGCTATTGGTTATTGACCGGAGACATGTCTCGTTCATGTCTACATTGTTCTCGAACCCGTAGGGTCCGCACGCTTAAAGTTCGATGGCGGTTATATTATGAGTTTATGTGTTTTGATGTACCGAAGGTAGTTCGGAGTCCCGGATGAGATCGGGGACATGACGAGGAGTCTCGAAATGGTCGAGACGTAAAGATCGATTTATTGGACGACTATATTCGGACATCGGAAAGGTTCCGAGTGATTCGGGTATTTTTTGGAGTACCGGAGAGTTACGGGAATTCGCCGGGGAGTATATGGGCCTTATTGCGCTTTAGGGGAAAGAGAGAGGAGAGGCTGCACGCCCCCCCAAGGCCTAGTCCGAATTGGACTAGGGGGAGGGGCTGCGCCCCCTCCTTCCTTCTCTTCTCTTTCCCCTTTCCTTGACTCCTACTCCTACTACTTGGAAGGGGGGGAATCCTACTGCCGGTGGGAGTAGGACTCCTCCTAGGGCGCGCCATAGAGAGGGCCGGCCCTCCCCCTCCTCCACTCCTTTATATACGGGTAGGGGGGCACCCCTTGGAGACACAACAATTGATCCTTTGGATCTCTTAGCCATGTGCGGTGCCCCCCTCCACCATAGTCCACCTCGATAATATCGTAGCGGTGCTTAGGCGAAGCCCTGCGTCGGTAGAACATCATCATCATCGCCACGCCGTCATGCTGACGGAACTCTCCCTTGAAGCTTTGCTGGATCGGAGCTCACGGGACGTCATCGAGCTGAACGTGTGCTGAACTCAGAGGTGCCGTGCGTTCGGTACTTGGATCAGTCGGATCGTGAAGACGTACGACGACATCAACCGCGTTGTGCTAACGCTTCCGCTTTCAGTCTACGAGGGTATGTGGACACACTCTCCCCTCTTATTGCTATGCATCACCATGATCTTGCGTGTGCGTAGGAAATTTTTGAAATTACTATGTTCCCCAACAGAAGAATCTTCCAAAGGATAACGAATTGCCCGACATTACGTATGCAACAAAGAAGGTCGTATGCCCTCTAGGATTGGAGGTGCAGAAGATACATGCATGCCCTAATGACTTCATCCTCTACCGCGGTGCGTACGAGGATTTGAACGCATGCTCGGTATGCGGTGCATTGTGGTATAAGATCAGACGAGATGACCCTGGTGATGTTGACGGCGAGCCCCCCAGGAAGAGGGTTTCTGCAAAGGTGATGTGGTATGCTCCTATAATACCACGGTTGAAACGACTGTTTAGAAACAAAGAGCATGCCAAGTTGATGCGATGGCACAGTGAGGACCGTAAGAAAGACGGGAAGTTGAGAGCACCCGCTGACGGGTCGCAGTGGAGAAAAACTGAGAGAAAGTACCGGGCTGAGTTTGCAGGTGACCCAAGGAACGTATGGTTTGGTTTCCTTTCGGGGAGCAGAGCAGCAATCACAACACCTGGCCCGTGACTCTATGTATGTATAACCTTCCTCTTTGGATGTGCATGAAGCGGAAGTTCATTATGATGCCAGTTCTCATCCAAGGCCCTAAGCAACCCGGCGACGACATTGATGTGTACCTAAGGCCATTAGTCGAAGAACTTTTACAGCTGTGGAATGGAAACAGTGTACGTGTGTGGGATGAGCACAAACAGGAGGAATTTAACCTGCATGCGTTGCTGTTTGTAACCATCAATGATTGGCCTGCTCTCAGTAACCTTTTAGGACAGACAAACAAGGGATACCACGCGTGCACGCACTGTTTAGCTGACACCGAAAGTATATACCTGGACAAATGCAGGAAGAATGTGTACCTGGGGCATCGTCGATTTCTTCCGACCAACCATCAATGTCGAAAGAAAGGCAGGCATTTCAAAGGCGAGGCAGATCACCGGAAGAAGCCTGCCATGCGTACCGGTGATCACGTACTTGATATGGTCAATAATTTACACGTAATCTTTGGAAAGGGTCCCGGCGGACTATCTGTTCCGAATGACGCTGAGGGACGCGCACCCATGTGGAAGAAGAAATCTATATTTTGGGACCTACCCTACTGGAAAGACCTAGAGGTCCGCTCTTCAATCGACATGATGCACGTGACGAAGAACCTTTGCGTGAACCTGCTAGGCTTCTTGGGCGTGTATGGGAAGACAAAAGATACACCAGAGGCACGGGAGGACCTGCAACGTTTGCACGAAAAAGACGGCATGCCTCCAAAGCAGTATGAAGGTCCTGCCAGCTACGCTCTTACCAAAGAAGAGAAGGAAATCTTCTTTGAATGCCTGCTCAGTATGAAGGTCCCGTCTGTCTTCTCGTCGAATATAAAGGGAATAATAAATATGGCCGAGAAAAAGTTTCAGAACCTAAAGTCTCATGACTGCCATGTGATTATGACACAACTACTTCCGGTTGCATTGAGGGGGCTTCTACCGAAAAATGTTCGATTAACCATTGTGAAGCTATGTGCATTCCTCAATGCAATCTCTCGGAAGGTGATCGATCCAGAAATCCTACCAAGGCTCAGGAGTGATGTGGCGCAATGTCTTGTCAGTTTCGAGCTGGTGTTCCCACCATCCTTCTTCAATATCATGATGCACGTCCTAGTTCATCTAGTCAACGAGATTGTCATTCTGGGCCCCGTATTTCTACACAATATGTTCCCCTTTGAGAGGTTCATGGGAGTCCTAAAGAAATATGTCTGTAACCGCGCTAGGCCAAAAGGAAGCATCTCCATGGGCCATCAAACATAGGATGTCATTGTGTTTTGTGTTGACTTCATTCTTGGCCTTAAGAAGATTGGTCTCCCTCAATCGCAGTATGAGGGGAGACTGACTGGAAAAGGCATGCTTGGAGGGGACTCAATAATATGTAGGGACGAGCATTCTTGGTCTCAAGCACACTACACAGTTCTACAGAACTCTACCTTGGTGACCCCGTATGTCGATGAACACAAGAACAATCTGCGCTCCAAACACTCGGAGCAGTGTGACGACTGGATTACATGTGAACACATCAGGACTTTCGGTAGTTGGTTGGAAACACGTCTAAGAGGTGACAACACTGTTTCTGATGAGCTGTACTCGTTGTCCAGGGGACCATCTTCGACTGTATTGACTTACAAAGGATACGAGTTAAATGGGAATACATTTTACACGATCGCCCAAGATCAAAAGAGCACCAACCAAAATAGCGGTGTCCGCTTTGATGCAGCAACGAATAGGGGAAAGGACACATATTATGGTTACATAGTGGACATATGGGAACTTGACTACAGAGATGATTTTAAGGTCCCTTTGTTTAAGTTCAAATGGGTCAATCTGTCAGGAGGCGGGGTACAGGTAGACCCACAGTATGAAATGACAACAGTGGATCTGAACAATCTTGGGTACACAGACGAACTGTTCGTCCTAGCCAATGATGTGGCACAGGTTTTCTATTTGAAGGACATGTCTACCAAACCGAGAAAAAGAGAAGATAAGGAAGCGAATACATCATACGATGAGCCAAAGCGCCACATAGTTCTTTCAGGAAAAAGAGACATCATGGGATTGGAGGGCAAGACAGACATGTCTGAAGATAATGAAAAGTTTCATGAAATTCCTCCCTTCAAAGTCAAGGCTGACCCAAGCACCCTGTTAAGCGATGAAGAATATCCATGGTTATGGCGCAATAAGCAAAGGACACAAGCGAAGAAAAAGTGAAGACTTTCTCTCCACAACTATTATGATGATGCCTTTGATCTAGAATATCACTACAGTTACATGTGAAGAAATGAAATGCCTGTTGTAATAGACGAGTTTCCGTATGAAACCCTGATACCTCGAAACAGATTGTCCGTTTTGTACACGAAGTGCATCCAGTTTTTGCCGTAACCCTCTCTACTTTTTTAGGACATGCTATGTGGGTGAAATGATGATACCATGCCAACTTTCAACCTTTTCAGAGTTCATTTGAAATGCTTTTCAATTTCAGGGTCTTATAGCTCAAAAAATTAGTAAATGCATGAAAAATAAAAATGAAGTCAGAAAGGGTTGAAAATTGATGATGTGGCTTTGAATGGTGCATTTTGAACACAGAAAAAGTCTGGAGTTCAAATAAGTTCAAAAAATGAAATCCGTTTGTAACAGATGAGTTTCCGTATGAAACCCTGATACTTCGAAAGAAATTGTCCGTTTTGTACATGAAGTGCATCCAGTTTTGCCGTAACCCTCTCTACTTTTTAGCACATGCTATGTGGGTGAAATGATAATACCATGCCAACTTTCAACCTTTTCAGAGTTCATTTGAAATGCTTTTCAATTTCAGGGTCTTATAGCTCAAAAAAAAAATCAGTAAATGCATGAAAAATAACAACTGAAGTCAGAAAGGGTTGAAAATTGATGATGTGGCTCCGAATGGTGCATTTTGAACACAGAAAAAGTCTGGAGTTCAAAGAAGTTCAAAAAAAAATGAAATCCCTTTGTAACTGATGAGTTTCCGTATGAAACCCTGATACTTCGAAAGAGATTGTCCGTTTTGTACACGAAGTGCATAAAGTTTTTGCCGTAACCCTCTCTACTGTTTTGCACATGCTATGCGGGTGAAATGATGATACCATGCCAACTTTCAACCTTTTCAGAGTTCATTTTGTAGTGCTTTTCAATTTCACGACCATTTAGCTCTCTAAACATATCAGTAAATGAATGAAAAATAGCAAATTATGTCAGAAAGGGTTGAAAGTTGATGACGTGGCTTTGAATGGTGCATACTGAACACAAAAAAGTCCGGAGTTGTAATAAGTTATTAAAAATAAAAGAGAGGCGCAATGCTCACCTACACGTTGCTTAGCTTCAGGCCTTGAGAAACTACACATAGCTCCGTGCAGTCTACACCATTTCAAGGCCTGAAGCTAAGCAACGTGTAGGTGAGCATTACGCCTCTCCTTCATCGTCTCTGCACTCAGGGATTATAAACTGCTGCGAGTGCCTCTCGCTTGGTGAGGTGGGACTAAAAAACAGCTGCAGAAAGAATCAACTAAAAAACTCTATTACCAGTTCATGCCACGAACCAGTACTAAAGATGCTCATGGGGCCCCAGCCTTAGAACCGGTACTAAATGAAATGCCTTTGTAACAGCCTTAGAAACGGTACTAAAGGAATCAACTAAAAAGCTTTTATAAACCTCTAGTATTATTGAAACTAAAATTATATAAAATTTATGCAACTAAAATTATCAAAGTATTTTCTGTTCAAAACATTAAAAGCAAAAAGAATTTTCATAAAATAAATAAAAAAGCAAAAAAGAAAATAAAATAAATAAGTAGAAACAAATAAACTTTAATAAATAAGTAGAAACAAAACAAAATAAAATAAAATAAATAAGTAGAAACAAAATAAAATAAAATAAAATAAACTTTTATAAATAAATAAGTAGAAACAAAACAAAAGAAAATAAAATAAACTATAATAAAATAAAATAAATAAACCTGAATAAAATAAATAAAAATAGCAGCAGTAAGTATTTTGTTGTAAGTAGAAACAAAATAAAAAAATAATGCAACAAAGAAAACAAAAAACTGGAAAAAAATAAAAAATGCCACCTACTTGGCCACCATGGCCTGAATACGACTAGAAACCCAGGTAGTTACGGCGAATTCTATAACAAGGGCTAAGTATGTTGACGCTTTAGAAGCGACAAAAAAGATGTTGAATCATATAGTTCATTCATGAACTT
Organism: Triticum aestivum; assembly: GCF_018294505.1. Lineage (NCBI taxonomy): Eukaryota > Viridiplantae > Streptophyta > Magnoliopsida > Poales > Poaceae > Triticum > Triticum aestivum. The sequence goes on from NC_057811.1 coordinate 56,170,686, forward strand.
AGTATAGTTCCAAGATGGCTTTTGACAATGGGACACTACTGCTGGTAGTTGCTCCATAACTTAGTCTGAGGAATCCAGGTTCGACCTGTGATTCACATACATACAAAGCCAAGTCCACACAAAATATGAATTTTGTGAAAACGTGAAAACGCGAGGACATGCAAAGATACACACGGAACTGAAGTCGTCGGATCCGTTGGACATCAGGCTATACCACAAGCGAAGCATATTTACACCGGTGTGCCACAGGTGTAAAGTGCATTAGCATTAACTAGATTATTGACTCTAGTGCAAGTGGGAGTCTGTAGGAGATATGCCCTAGAGGCAATAATAAATGATATTATTTATCTCCAAGTTCATAATTATGTTTATGTTCCATGCTGTAACTGCTATGGTTCTCGAGTCTGCAATAACCACGAGGCTCGGAGGAAGACTCATATGCACGTGTGGAATAATAAACGGTAAAATGTATTCCTAGTCTGGCCTCTAAGACTAGCTCAAGTGTTGCATGATGGTTATGTTTTCCTGATCATGGGCATGTCTATGTCAGCAACCTTGAGGGCATAATGTTAAGAGAACATTTGTGTTGAATCGACCCGGCATGATGTTATGCTATGAGATTCATTCGTCACAAGTTTTTTGCTACATAACACAGAGATGGTTAACGTTTGCATGATTCCTTAGACCATGAGAGTATCGAGTTTCTTCATGCTTGCTTCATGAACTTTGGGGTTTGTTAAACGTCATCCGTAAAAGGGTGGCTATTACGGCGGCTTACGGGTTCATGGAAAAGTGTGTCAAGTAACTTGATAGCTCAAGATTGGGATGTTCTCCTCCGACGATGGGGAGATATCTCTGGGCCCTCTCGGTGTTACGGTATCCATCATCGTCTGGCCAGACACTTTGTGATTTGATCACGGGGATGCCGGAACACGATAACGAGAAAAGAGAACAATACCGGTAACGAGGTAACTAGCATAGTGGACAAGTTGTTGATCCACGGGAATGCCAACATGTCTCACCTCGGGTATTTGTAACATATCGCGAAGCAACAGGAATAGCACACGGCAACTGGAGGTTCACTCGAATATTTATTCGTGTGGGTATAGGGGTCAATATGGGTGTCCACGGCTCCGATGTTGATCATTGATCGGAAGGGGTTCCGGGTCATGTCTATACTTCACCGAACCTATAGGGTCACACGCTTAAGGGTCATCTATCTGCTGAATACTAGACAGGGAGTCTGAGAGAAAATCACCGAAAAAGTTTCGGACACCGAAAAGTTTCGGACAGCGGAATCGTACCGCAAAGAGAGGTCATCGGATAAGTTTCGATGATACCGAAAAGTTGTTTCGGGATACACCATTAAGTCAAATTGGTTTCGGCACATGCCTGATAATTCTTGGAGGATGCCAGAATCATTCTGGAAGCTTTTTGGAATTTTCTGAGATAAAAACCGGAAATGTTCCGGAGCTGCCGGAGCCACTTCAGATGCGTTTCGCAGATGAAAATCACTAAAACCGGAATTGTTTCGGAACGCGTTGAAAATCATTTTAGTGGGTACTAGAAATGTTCTTAGCCCACATAAATATTTTCAGTTCGATCAGACGCTGAAAAATGTCGTCGTGAATAGTGAAAATCAGCTTTATGGTTACTTTATGGAAAGCCACCTTTTGGGGCTTTGCTCCAAAAGATCTTGGGGATGACATGGATGGATAGGAGCCATTTTTTGGGCCCCTCATGGGGGTGTGGCCGGCCACATGGGGTATCCCCCTTGGGGACCCTCTTGTTCCTTGGTTTCACTCCTAGGCCCTTGTGGAAGGACTTCATTCATGTGCATTTTGGGTTTTTTGTGAAACTACCCTACCCCCTTGGGATTTCCTATAAATAGAGATGGAGGGGCAGCCCTCCACACTCATCCCTTGCTCTCATACACATGCCATGCATTATCTGGCTTCTTCTCTCCCTCCCACGAAAAGAGTTTCGTAGAGCCGTAAGGCTGTCTGGGTTCCGGCAGGAACTAGTTCTGGACGGCGAAGCCCTGCCGGATAGATGACACCGTATGTGTGCAACTCTGTAGAGAGATCGTAGTTTCGGTCTTAGTTCGTGAGTGCCTCCCGAAGGGCTGTCCGTGTGACCGTCCGAGTTTCGAAGGTCCTCCCGAAGGGCTGTCCGAGTGACCGTTCGAGTTTCGAAGGTCCTCCCGAAGGGCTGTCCGCGACACCGTCCGGGGGGCCGTTCGACCGCCTCCTGGAGGGCTGTCTGAGGAGAAGATGAGGGTATACATCCTCGCGGTTGGGAGGTTGTAAATCCTAGCTGCGGGGATCTGCACCGCCGATCGTCATCGACTCTACTTCCCGCTGCGCTACGAGTCGGTAACGAAAAAGATCAAACCATGTATGCAGTCTCCATAGTGGTCCTGGGCTGGTGCGTAGGTCAGAAAATTTTTGTTTTCTGCTGCGTGCCCTACAGGAGGCAGCGGAGCTTATAAACAGGTATTGGGCGCTCTCAACTAGCGAGGTGGGACTAAACTCCCACCACCACGCTTCTGTGCAAGGCCATTGGTCCCGGTTGGTGGCACGAACCGGGACCAACCTTTGGTCCCGGTTCGTGCCACCAACCGGGACCGATGCCCACCTTTAGTCCCGGTTGGTGCCACCAACCGGGACCAAAGGCCTCTGCTTCCCGCCCTTTGGGCTGCTGAAAAGAGACCTTTTGTCCCAGTTGGTGGCACCAACCGGGACTAAAGGGTGGCATTGGTCCCGGTTGGTGCCACGAATCGGGACCAATGCTCTGTCTATATAAGCCACACTTGTGAAAATTTTCGATTCATTTCTTCTTCCCACTGCCCCGACGCCGTCGCTGCACGCACCCTGCCCCGGCGCCGTCGCCGCGCGCCGCCCCTGCCCCGACGCCGTCGCCGCGCCGCCCCTGCCCCGACGCCGTCGCCGCGCCGCCCCTGACCCGTCGCCGTCGCCGCGCCGCCCCTGCCCTGACGCCGTCGCCAATGCCGCCCCTAGTGAGCCCCCGCGCCCCTGCCCTGCCCCCGCCGCCGCCGCCGTGGCCGCCGTATGCATATATGTTTTTTATGCATATATGTTGATGTATATGTAATGTTGATGTATGGCGCATATATGATGATTATTTATTCAGCGTCGTCATATATGATGTTTTTATTCTGCATATATATATGATCATATGATTTTTTTGTTCATCTATCATATGATGTTTTTATATTGTTCATAGATAATCGATCATATTTGTTCATATGTATGCAAGCGAAGTCGTTGTCGTTAGTTGTACTATTTAGGGTTAGGGTCGTCAAGGAAGGAAAATAAGGAAAGAAGAAAAGAGGAAGAAGGAAGAAGAAGAAAAATAAGAAGAGGAAGAAGAAGAAAAAAAAGAGGAGAAGGAGAAGGAATAGAGAAGAAAAAAATAGATTAAAAATCTATTTTTTCTTCTTCTCCTCTATTCCTTCTTCTCCTTTTTTTCTTCTTATCCTCGGACATGTGATGAGGGGGAAAAAGAGGAGAAGGAGAAGTAATAGAGGAGAAGAAAAAGAAGGAGAGGAAAAAGGGGAGAAAAAATAGAAGAAGAGGAGAAAAAAATATGAGGGGGGACGTCGGACATGTGATGAGGGGGGACGTCGAGGATCGCCGAGCGGTCGAGGGTCGGACATGACATGAGGGGGGACGTCAGACATGTGATGAGGGGGGACGTCGGACATGACATGAGGGGGACGTCGGACATGACATGAGGGGGGATGTCGAAAAAAAATAAGAAGAGGAGAAGAAGAAAAAAAGCAGAAGAAGAAGGAATAGAGGAGAAGAAAAAATAGATTTTAAATCTATTTTTTCTTCTCCTCTATTCCTTCTTCTTCTGCTTTTTTTCTTCTTCTCCTCTTTTTTCTTCTTCTTCTTCCTCTTCTTAATTTTTATCGGGAACGAGGGTGTCGAGGATCGCCGAGGTGTCAAGGGTCGAGAACTAGGGTAGAGGGTCGAGGGTCACCGTGGGGTTGAGGGTCGCCGAGGGTTCGAGGGTCGAGGGTCGTTGAGGGGTCGAGGGTCGAGGAACGCCGAGGGGTCTTCTATATGTCACGTTGTCTGTCAAAGTATTGAAGAAATCCATGACTTCATCATTAGCCGGAAGTAACCGGGGCATGATGGTACAAAGTTCTGCAAAGTTGTCCTGGAACGGAGTCCCAGATAGGATAATCCGCCTTTTGGTACGAATTTCAGCAAAGGCCTTCCAAATAGCGATATTTGGAAGGCTCTTGCTGAACTTTGTACCAAAAAGCGAACTATCCTATCTGGGCCTCCGTTCCAGAACAACTTTGAAGAGCTTCGTACCATCATGCGCCTGTTACTTTCGCCTAATGATAAAGACATGGTTTTGTTGAATCCTTTGACACTAGACAAACGTGACATGAGGGGGTCGAGGGTCGGGAACTAGGGTAGAGGGTCATGGATCGCCGAGCGGTCGAGGGTCGAGGTCAAGGATCACCGAGGGGTCGACAGGTTGCCTAGTGTCAAAGTATTGAAGAAATCCATGGCTTCATCATTAGCCGGAAGTAACCGGGGCATGATGGTACGAAGTTCTCCAAAGTTATTTTGGAAGGGAGTCCCAGATAGGATAATTCGTCTTTTGGTACGAATTTCAGCAAAGGCCTTCCAAATAGCGATATTCGGAAGGCTGTTGCTGAACTTTGTACCAAAAAGCGAATTATCCTATCTGGGACTCCGTTCCAAAATAACTTTGGAGAGCTTCGTACCATCATGCGTCTGTTACTTTCGCCTAATGATGAAGACATGGTTTTGTTGAATCCTTTGACACTAGACAAACGTGACATGAGGGGGTCGAGGGTCGGGAACTAGGGTAGAGGGTCGTGGATCGCCGAGTGGTCGAGGATCGCCGAGGGGTCGAGAGGTTGCCTAGTGTCAAAGTATTGAAGAAATCCATGGCTTCATCATTAGCCGGAAGTAACCGAGGCATGATGGTACGAAGTTCTCCAAAGTTATTTTGGAAGGGAGTCCCGGATAGGATAATTCGTCTTTTGGTACGAATTTCAGCAAAGGCCTTCCAAATAGCGATATTCAGAAGGCTCTTGCTGAACTTTATACCAAAAAGCGAATTATCATATCTGGGACTCCGTTCCAAAATAACTTTGGAGAGCGTCGTACCATCATGCGCCTGTTACTTTCGCCTAATGATGAAGACATGGTTTTGTTGAATCCTTTGACACTAGACAAACATGACATGAGGGGGTCGAGGGTTGGGAACTAGGGTAGAGGGTCGTGGATCGCCGAGCGGTCGAGGGTCGAGGATCGCCGAGGGGACGACAGGTTGCCTTGTGCCGAGCGATATAGGGTCGAGGGTCTAGATTTATCAAGAATGCCCCTATTATGGATGTGCACAAGTTGATCCAATTTTTTCTGATCTCATATATCTATATATATATATATTCTTCTATATGTCACGTTGTCTATCAAAGTATTGAAGAAATCCATGGCTTCATCATTAGCTGGAAGTAACAGGCGTATGATGCTATGAAGCTTGATACGTCCATTTTGCATCATGCTTTTATATTGATATTTATTGCATTATGGGATGTTATTACACATTATGTCACAATACTTATGCCTATTCTCTCTTATTTTACAAGGTTTACATAAGAAGGGAGAATGCCGGCAGCTGGAATTCTGGGCTGGAAAAGGAGCAAATATTAGAGACCTATTCTGCACAACTCCAAAAGTCCTGAAACTCCACGAAAGTCATTTTTGGAAATAATAAAAAATATTGGGTGAAAGAAATACCAGAGGGGCCCCACACCCTGGCCACGAGGGTGGGGGGCGCGCCCTACCCCCTGGGCGCGCCCCTGCCTCGTGGGCCCCCTGTTGGCCCTCCGGTGCCCATCTTCTGCTATATGAAGTCTTTCATCCGACGAAAAATGAGAAGCAAGCTTTCGGGACGAGACTCCGCCGCCACGAGGCGGAACCTTGGCAGAACCAATCTAGGGCTCCGGCGGAGCTGTTCTGCCGGGGACACTTCCCTCCGGGAGGGGGAAATCATCGCCATCGTCATCACCTACGCTCCTCTCATCGGGAGAGGGCAATCTCCATGAACATCTTCACCATCACCATCTCATCTCAAACCCTAGTTCATCTCTTGTATCCAATTCTTGTCTCTAAGTCTGGGATTGGTACCTGTAGGTTGCTAGTAGTGTTGATTACTCCTTGTAGTTGATGCTAGTTGGTTTATTTGGTGGAAGATCATATGTTCAGATCCTATATGCATATTAATACTCCTCTGATTATGAACATGAATATGCTTTGTGAGTAGTTATGTTTGTTCCTGAGGACATGGGAGAAGTCTTGCTATTAGTAGTCATGTGAATTTGGTATTCGTTCGATATTTTGATGAGATGTATGTTGTCTCTCCTCTAGTGGTGTTATGTGAACATCGACTACATGACACTTCACCATTATTTGGGCCTAGAGGAAGGCATTGGGAAGTAATAAGTAGATGATGGGTTGCTAGAGTGACAGAAGCTTAAACCCTAGTTTATGCGTTGCTTCGTAAGGGGCTGATTTGGATCCACATGTTTCATGCTATGGTTAGGTTTACCTTAATACTTCTTTTGTAGTTGCGGATGCTTGCAATAGGGGTTAATCATAAGTGGGATGCTTGTCCAAGTAAGGACAGCACCCAAGCACCAGTCCACCCACATATCAAATTATCAAAGTACCGAACGCGAATCATATGAACGTGATGAAAACTAGCTTGACGATAATTCCCATGTGTCCTCGGGAGCGCTTTTCTCTATATAAGAGTTTGTCCAGGCTTGTCCTTTGCTACAAAAAGGATTGGGCCACCTTGCTGCACTTTATTTACTTTTGTTATTTGTTGCTCGTTACAAATTATCCTATCACAAAACTATCTGTTACCTATAATTTCAGTGCTTGCAGAGAATACCTTGCTGAAAACCGCTTATCATTTCCTTCTGCTCCTCGTTGGGTTCGACACTCTTACTTATCGAAAGGACTACGATAGATCCCCTATACTTGTGGGTCATCAAGACTCTTTTCTGGCGCCGTTGCCGGGGAGTGAAGCGCCTTTGGTAGGTGGAATTTGGTAAGGAAAAATTTATATAGTGTGCTGAAATTTACTGTCACTTGTTACTATGGAAAGTAATCCTCTGAGGGGCTTGTTTGGGGTATCTTCACCCCGACCAGTAGAGCAAAGAGTTGCTCCTCAACCTACTGAACCTACTGAAAATGAAAATGTCTACTTTGAGATTCCTTCGGGTATGATAGAAAAATTGCTAGCTAATCCTTTTGCAGGAGACGGAACAATGCATCCTGATGAGCACCTAATATATGTGGATGAAGTTTGTGGATTATTTAAGCTTGCAGGTGTGCCCGATGATGTTATTAAGAAGAAGGTCTTCCCTTTATCTTTGAAGGGAGATGCATTTACATGGTATAGGCTATGTGACGATATGGGATCATGGAACTACAAACGATTGAAATTGGAATTTCGTCAGAAGTTTTATCCTATGCATCTTGTTCATCGTGATCGTAATTATATATATATAATTTTTGGCCTTGCGAAGGAGAAAGCATCACTCAAGCTTGGGGGAGGCTTAAATCAATGTTATATTCATGCCCCAATCATGAGCTCCCAAGAGAAATAATTATTTAAAATTTTTATGCTCGGCTTTCTGATAACAATCGCACCATGCTCGATACTTCTTGCGCTGGCTCTTTTATGATGAAGACTATTGAATTCAAATGGGATTTATTGGAAAGAATTAAACACAATTCTGAAGATTGGGACCTCGACGAAGGTAAGGAGTCAGGTATGACACCTAAGTTTGATTGTGTTAAATCTTTTATGGATACCGAAGTTTTCCGTAAATTTAGCACTAAATATGGACTTGACTCTGAAATAGTAGCTTCTTTCTGTGAATCTTTTGCTGCTCACGTTGATCTCCCTAAGGAGAAGTGGTTTAAATATCATCCTCCCATAGAAGTAAAAGTAGCTGCACCTATTAAAGTTGAAGAAAAGACTATCTATAATGATCCTATTGTTCCTACTGCTTATGTTGAGAAACCGCCTTTTCCTGTTAGGATAAAAGATCATGCTAAAGCTTCAACTGTGGTTCGTAAAAGCAATATTAGAACTTATACACCTCCTGAGCAAGTTAAAGTTGAACCTAATATTGCTATTGTTAAGGATCTCTTGTCTGATAATATTGATGGGCATGTTATTCATTTCTGTAATGAAACTGCTAGAATTGCCAAACCTTGTGCTAAAGATAAACATAGACCTGTGGTAGGCATGCCTGTTATTTCTGTTAAAATAGGCGATCATTGTTATCATGGCTTATGTGATATGGGTGCTAGTGCTAGTGCATTACCTATTGACTTATACAAAGAAATTATGCATGATATTGCACCTGCTGAGTTAGAAGATATTGATGTCACAATTAAACTTGCTAATAGGGATACTATATCACCAATTGGAATTGTTAGAGATGTTGAAGTCTTGTGTGGGAAAACTAAATATCCTGTTGATTTTCTTGTTCTTGGTTCCCCACAAGATAGCTTTTGCCCCATTATATTTGGTAGACCCTTCTTAAACACTGTTAATGCTAAGATAGACTGCGAAAAGGATGTTGTTACTATTGGTTTGGGTGATATGTCTCATGAGTTTAATTTCTCTAAATTTCGTAGACAACATCGTGAAGAGGAATTGCCTAGTAAAGATGAAATTATTGGTCTTGCTTCTATTGCCGTACCTCCTAGTGATCCTTTAGAACAATATTTGCTAGACCATGAAAATGATATGTTTATGAATGAAAGAAGGGAAATAGATGAAGTATTCTTTAAACAGGAACCCATCTTGAAACACAATTTGCCTGTTGAAATCCTAGGGGATCCTCCTCCACCCAAGGGTGATCCCGTGTTTGAGCTTAAACCATTTCCTGATACTCTTAAAATATGCTTATCTTGATGAAAAGAAGATATATCCTGTTATTATTAGTGCTAACCTTTCAGAGAAGGAGGAGGAAAAATTATTAAAAACTCTGAAGAAGCACCGAGCTGCTATTGGATATACTCTTGATGATCTTAAGGGCATTAGTCCCACTCTATGTCAACACAAAATAAATTTGGAGAAAGATGCCAAACCAGTTCGTGATCACCAACGACGGCTGAATCCTAAGATGAAAGAAGTGGTAAGAAAGGAAATACTAAAGCTCCTTGAGGCAGGTATAATTTATCCCGTTGCTGATAGTCAGTGGGTAAGTCCTATCCATTGTGTCCCTAAGAAGGGAGGTATTACTGTCGTTTCTAATGATAAAGATGAATTGATTCCGAAAAGAATAATTACAGGTTATAGGATGGTAATTGATTTCCACAAATTAAATAAAGCTACTAAAAAGCATCATTACCCCTTACCTATTATTGATCAAATGCTAGAAAGATTATCCAAACATACACATTTTTGCTTTCTAGATGGTTATTCTGGTTTCTCGCAAATACCTGTGTCAGCCGATGATCAATCAAAGACCACTTTTACTTGCCCTTTCGGTACTTTTGCTTATAGACGTATGCCTTTTGGTTTATGTAATGCACCTGCTACCTTTCAAAGATGCATGATGGCTATATTTTCTGACTTTTGTGAAAAGATTTGTGAGGTTTTCATGGACGATTTCTCCATCTATGGATCCTCTTTTGATGATTGCTTGAGCAACCTTGATCGAGTTTTGCAGAGATGTGAAGAAACTAACCTTGTCTTGAATTGGGAGAAGTGCCACTTTATGGTTAATGAAGGTATCTGTTGGGGATCGTAGCAGAAATTAAAATTTTCTACGCATCACCAAGATCAATATATGGAGTTTACTAGCAACGAGAGGGGAGGAGTGCATCTACATACCCTTGTAGATCACGAGCGGAAGCGTTCAAGAGAACGGGGTTGATGGAGTCGTACTCGTCGTGATCCAAATCACCGATGATCCAAGCGCCGAACGGACGGCACCTCCGCATTCAACACACGTAGGGAGCGGTGACGTCTCCCACGCCTTGATCCAGCAAGGAGGAGGGAGAGGTTGCGGAATAAGGCTCCAACAGCAGCACGGCGGCGTGGTGGTGGTGGAGTGACAGTTCTCCGGCAGGGCTTCGCCAAGCACACGCGGAGGAGAGGTGTTGGGGAGGGGAGGGGCTGCACCTTGGATGTGGTGCTGCAGCCTTCCCTCACCCCTCTATTTATAGGGAGAAGGGGGAAGGGGGCCGGCCCCTCTAGATGAGATCTAGAGGGGGGGGGCAGGGGGGGAGGGAGCTTGCCCCCCAAGCAAGGGGGGCGCCCCCCCTTTAGGGTTCCCCCAAACCCTAGGCGCATGGGCCCTAGGGGGGTTGGCGCCCAGCCCACTAAGGGCTGGTTCCCTTCCACCTACAACCCATAAGGCCCTCCGGGGCAGGTGGACCCCCGGAACCCCTCCGGTGGTCCCGGTACAATACCGATATACCCCCGAATATTTCCGGTGACCGTATGGTGACTTCCCATATATAAATCTTTACCTCCGGACCATTCTGGAACTCCTCATGACGTCCGGGATCTCATATGGGACTCCGAACAACATTCGGTAATCACATACAAACCTTCCTTATAACCCTAGCGTCATCGAACCTTAAGTGTGTAGACCCTATGGGTTCGGGAATCATGCAGACATGACCGAGACACCTCTCTAGCCAATAACCAACAGCGGGATCTGGATACCCATGTTGGCTCCCACATGTTCCACGATGATCTCATCGGATGAACCACGATGTCGAGGATTCAAGCAATCCCGTATACAATTCCCTTTGTCAATCGGTACTTTACTTGCCCGAGATTCGATCGTCGGTATCCCAATACCTCGTTCAATCTCGTTACCGGCAAGTCACTTTACTCATTCCGTAATGCATGATACCGTGACTAACTACTTAGTCACATTGAGCTCATTATGATGATGCAATACCGAGTGGGCCCAGAGATACCTCTCCGTCATACGGAGTGACAAATCCCAGTTTCGATCCGAGCCAACCCAACAGACACTTTCGGAGATACCCGTAGTGCACCTTTATAGCCACCCAGTTACGTTGTGACGTTTGGTATACCCAAAGCATTCTTACGATATCCGGGAGTTGCACGATCTCATGGTCTAAGGAAATGATACTTGACATTAGAAAAGCTTTAGCAAACGAACTACACGATCTAGTGCTATGCTTAGGATTGGGTCTTGTCCATCAGATCATTCTCCTAATGATGTGATCCCGTTATCAATGACATCCAATGTCCATGGTCAGGAAACCGTAACCATCTATTGATCAACGAGCTAGTCAACTAGAGGCTCACTAGGGACATGTTATGGTCTATGTATTCACACATGTATTACGATTTCCGGATAACACAATTATAGCATGAACAATAGACAATTATCATGAACAAGGAAATATAATAATAACCATTTTATTATTGCCTCTAGGGCATATTTCCAACAGTCTCCCACTTGCACTAGAGTCAATAATCTAGTTACATTGTGATGAATCGTACACCCATAGAGTTCTGGTGTTGATCATGTTTCGCTCGTGGAAGAGGTTTAGTCAACGGATCTGCGACATTCAAATCCGTATGCACTTTACAAATATCTATGTCTCCATTTTGAACATTTTCACGAATGGAGTTGAAGCGACGCTTGATGTGCTGGTCTTCTTGTGAAACCTGGGCTCCTTGGCAAGGGCAATAGCTCCAGTGTTGTCACAGAAGAGAGTCATCAGCCCCGATGCATTGGGAATAACTCCTAGGTCGACAATGAACTCCTTCATCCAGATTGCTTCATGTGCTGCCTCCGAGGCTGCCATGTACTCTGCTTCACATGTAGATCCCGCCACGACACTTTGCTTGCAACTGCACCAGCTGACTGCCCCACCATTCAAAATGTACACGTATCCGGTTTGTGACTTAGAGTCATCCAGATCTGTGTCGAAGCTAGCATCGACGTAACCCTTTACGACGAGCTCTTCGTCACCTCCATAAACGAGAAACATATCCTTAGTCCTTTTCAGGTACTTCAGGATGTTCTTGACCGCTGTCCAGTGTTCCATGCCGGGATTACTTTGGTACCTTCCTACCAAAATTACGGCAAGGTTTACATCAGGTCTGGTACACATCATGGCATACATAATGGACCGTATGGCCGAGGCATAGGGGACGACACTCATCTTTTCTCTATCTTTTGCCGTGGTCGGGCATTGAGCCGTGCTCAATCTCACACCTTGCAATACAGGCAAGAACCCCTTCTTGGACTGATCCATATTGAACTTCTTCAATATCTTGTCAAGGTATGTGCTTTGTGAAAGACCTATGAGGCGTCTCGATCTATCTCTATAGATCTTGATGCCTAATATGTAAGCAGCTTCTCCAAGGTCCTTCATTGAAAAACACTTATTCAAGTAGGCCTTTATACTTTCCAAGAATTCTATATCATTTCCCATCAATAGTATGTCATCCACATATAATATGAGAAATGCTACAGAGCTCCCACTCACTTTCTTGTAAACACAGGCTTCTCCATAAGTCTGTGTAAACCCAAACGCTTTGATCATCTCATCAAAGCGAATGTTCCAACTCCGAGATGCCTGCACCAGCCCATAGATTGAGCACTGGAGCTTGCATACTTTGTCAGCATTCTTAGGATCGACAAAACCTTCCGGCTGCATCATATACAATTCTTCCTTAAGGAAGCCGTTAAGGAATGCCGTTTTGACGTCCATTTGCCATATTTCATAATCGTAGAATGCGGCAATTGCTAACATGATTCGGACGGACTTCAGCTTCGCTACGGGTGAGAAGGTCTCATCGTAGTCAACTCCTTGAACTTGTCGATAACCCTTAGCGACAAGTCGAGCTTTATAGATGGTAACATTTCCATCCGCGTCCGTCTTCTTCTTAAAGATCCATTTATTTTCTATCGCTCGCCGATCATCGGGCAAGTCTGTCAAAGTCCATACTTTGTTTTCATACATGGATCCTATCTCGGATTGCATGGCTTCAAGCCATTTGTTGGAATCTGGACCCGCCATTGCTTCTTCATAGTTCGAAGGTTCACCGTTGTCCAACAACATGATTTCCAGGACAGGGTTGCCGTACCACTCTGGTGCGGAACGTGTCCTTGTGGACCTACGAAGTTCAGTGGTAACTTGATCATGATCGTCATCATTAACTTCCTCTCTAGTCGGTGCAGGCACCACAGAAACATTTTCTTGTGCTGCGCTACTTTCTGGTTCGAGAGGGGTCATCTCATCAAGTTCCACTTTCCTCCCACTTACTTCTTTCGAGAGAAACTCTTTCTCCAGAAAGGACCCGTTCTTGGCAACGAAGATCTTGCCTTCGGATCTGAGGTAGAAGGTATACCCAATGGTTTCCTTAGGGTATCCTATGAAGACGCATTTTTCCGACTTGGGTTCGAGCTTTTCAGGTTGAAGTTTCTTGACATAAGCATCGCATCCCCAAACTTTAAGAAACGACAGCTTAGGTTTCTTTCCAAACCATAATTCATACGGTGTCGTCTCAACGGATTTCGACGGAGCCCTATTTAAAGTGAATGCGGCAGTCTCTAAAGCATAACCCCAGAATGATAGCGGTAGATCGGTAAGAGACATCATAGATCGCACCATATCCAATAGAGTGCGATTACGACGTTCGGACACACCATTACGCTGAGGTGTTCCAGGCGGCGTGAGTTGTGAAACAATTCCACATTTCCTTAAGTGTGTGCCAAATTCGTGACTCAAATATTCCCCTCCACGATCTGATCGTAAGAACTTTATTTTCCTGTCACGTTGATTCTCAACCTCACTCTGAAATTCCTTGAACTTTTCAAAGGTCTCAGACTTGTGTTTCATTAAGTAGACATACCCATATCTACTCAAGTCATCAGTGAGGGTGAGAACATAACGATAGCCACCGCGAGCCTCAACGCTCATTGGACCGCACACATCAGTATGTATGATTTCCAATAAGTTGGTTGCTCGCTCCATTGTTCCGGAGAACGGAGTCTTGGTCATTTTGCCCATGAGGCATGGTTCGCACGTGTCAAATGATTCATAATCAAGAGACTCCAAAAGTCCATCTGCATGGAGTTTCTTCATGCGTTTGACACCAATGTGACCAAGGCGGCAGTGCCACAAGTATGTGGGACTATCATTATCAACCTTACATTTCTTGGCATTCACACTATGAATATGTGTAACATCACGTTCGAGATTCATTAAGAATAAACCATTGACCAGCGGGGCATGACCATAAAACATATCTCTCATATAAATAGAACAACCATTATTCTCGGATTTAAATGAGTAGCCATCTCGCATTAAACGAGATCCAGATACAATGTTCATGCTCAAAGCTGGCACTAAATAACAATTATTGAGGTTTAAAACTAATCCCGTAGGTAAATGTAGAGGTAGCGTGCCGACGGCGATCACATCGACCTTGGAACCATTCCCGACGCGCATCGTCACCTCGTCCTTTGCCAGTCTCCGCTTATTCCGCAGCTCCTGCTTTGAGTTACAAATATGAGCAACCGCACCGGTATCAAATACCCAGGAGCTACTACGAGCGCTGGTTAGGTACACATCAATAACATGTATATCACATATACCTTTGGTATTGCCGGCCTTCTTATCCGCTAAGTACTTGGGGCAGTTCCGCTTCCAGTGACCGTTTCCCTTGCAATAAAAGCACTCAGTCTCAGGCTTGGGTCCATTCTTTGTCTTCTTCCCGGCAGCTTGCTTACCGGGCGCGGCAACTCCCTTGCCGTCTTTCTTGAAGTTCTTCTTACCCTTGCCTTTCTTGAACTTAGTGGTCTTATTCACCATCAACACTTGATGTTCCTTTTTGATCTCCACCTCCGCTGATTTCAGCATTGAATATACCTCAGGAATGGTCTTTTCCATCCCCTGCATATTGAAGTTCATCACAAAGCTCTTGTAGCTAGGTGGGAGCGACTGAAGGATTCTGTCAACGACCGCGTCATCCGGGAGATTAACTCCCAGCTGAGACAAGCGGTTGTGCAACCCAGACATTTTGAGTATGTGTTCGCTGACGGAACTATTCTCCTCCATCTTACAACTGTAGAACTTGTCGGAGACTTCATATCTCTCGACCCGGGCATGAGCTTGGAAAACCATTTTCAGCTCTTGGAACATCTCATATGCTCCGTGCTGCTCGAAACGCTTTTGGAGCCCCGGTTCTAAGCTGTAAAGCATGCCGCACTGAACCAGGGAGTAATCATCAACACGTGTTTGCCAGGCGTTCATAACGTCTTGGTTTGCTGGGACGGGTGCTTCACCTAGCGGTGCTTCAAGGACATATGCTTTCTTGGCAGCTATGAGGATGATCCTCAAGTTCCGGACCCAGTCCGTATAGTTGCTACCATCGTCTTTCAGCTTGGTTTTCTCTAGGAACGCGTTGAAGTTGAGGTTGACATTAGCGTGGGCCATTTGATCTACAAGACATATTGTAAAGATTTTAGACTAAGTTCATGATAATTAAGTTCATCTAATCAAATTATTAATGAACTCCCACTCAGACAGACATCCCTCTAGTCATCTAAGTGATACATGATCCGAGTCAACTAGGCCGTGTCCGATCATCACGTGAGACGGACTAGTCATCATCGGTGAACATCTTCATGTTGATCGTATCTGCTATACGACTCATGTCGACCTTTCGGTCTCTTGTGTTCCGAGGCCATGTCTGTACATGCTAGGCTCGTCAAGTCAACCTAAGTGTATTGCGTGTGTAAATCTGGCTTACACCCGTTGTATGCGAACGTTAGAACCTATCACACCCGATCATCACGTGGTGCTTCGGAACAACGAACCTTCGCAACGGTGCACAGTTAGGGGGAACACTTTCTTGAAATTTTAGCGAGGGATCATCTTATTTATGCTACCGTCGTTCTAAGCAAATAAGATATAAAACATGATAAACATCACATGCAATCAAATAGTGACATGATATGGCCAATATCATTTTGCTCCTTTTGATCTCCATCTTCGGGGCGCCATGTTCATCATCGTCACCGGCATGACACCATGATCTCCATCATCGTGTCTTCATGAAGTTGTCTCGCCAACTATTACTTCTACTACTATGGCTAACGGTTAGCAATAAAGTAAAGTAATTACATGACGTTCCAGTTGACACGCAGGTCATAAATAAATTAAGACAACTCCTATGGCTCCTGCCGGTTGTCATACTCATCGACATGCAAGTCGTGATTCCTATTACAAGAACATGATCAATCTCATACATCACATATATCATTCATCACATCCTTCTGGCCATATCACATCACATGACACTTGCTGCAAAAACAAGTTAGACGTCCTCTAATTGTTGTTGCAAACTTTTACGTGGCTGCTATAGGTTTCTAGCAAGAACGATTCTTACCTACGCCAAAACCACAACGTGATATGCCAATTTCTATTTACCCTTCATAAGGACCCTTTTCATCGAATCCGATCCGACTAAAGTGGGAGAGACAGACACCCGCTAGCCACCTTATGCAACTAGTGCATGTCAGTCGGTGGAACCTGTCTCACGTAAGCGTACGTGTAAGGTCGGTCCGGGCCGCTTCATCCCACGATGCCGCCGAATCAAGATAAGACTAGTAACGGCAAGTAAATTGACAAAATCGACGCCCACAACAACTTGTGTTCTACTCGTGCATAGAAACTACGCATAGACCTAGCTCATGATGCCACTGTTGGGGATCGTAGCAGAAATTAAAATTTTCTACGCATCACCAAGATCAATCTATGGAGTTTACTAGCAACGAGAGGGGAGGAGTGCATCTACATACCCTTGTAGATCGCGAGCGGAAGCGTTCAAGAGAACGGGGTTGATGGAGTCGTACTCGTCGTGATCCAAATCACCGATGATCCAAGCGCCGAACGGACGGCACCTCCGCGTTCAACACACGTACGGAGCGGTGACGTCTCCCACGCCTTGATCCAGCAAGGAGGAGGGAGAGGTTGAGGAAGAAGGCTCCAACAGCAGCACGACGGCGTGGTGGTGGTGGAGTGACAGTTCTCCGGCAGGGCTTCGCCAAGCACACGCGGAGGAGGAGAGGTGTTGGGGAGGGGAGGGGCTGCGCCTTGGATGTGGTGCTGCAGCCCTCCCTCACCCCTCTATTTATAGGGAGAAGGGGGAAGGGGGCCGGCCCCTCTAGATGAGATCTAGAGGGGGGCGGCGGCCAAGGGGGAGGGAGCTTGCCCCCCAAGCAAGGGGGGCGCCCCCCTTTAGGGTTCCCCCCAAACCCTAGGCGCATGGGCCCTAGGGGGGTTGGCGCCCAGCCCACTAAGGGCTGGTTCCCTTCCACCTACAGCCCATAAGGCCCTCCGGGGCAGGTGGACCCTCCCGGTGGACCCCCGGAACCCCTCCGGTGGTCCCGGTACAATACCGGTATACCCCCGAATATTTCCGGTGACCGTATGGTGACTTCCCATATATAAATCTTTACCTCCGGACCATTCCGGAACTCCTCGTGACGTCCGGGATCTCATCCGGGACTCCGAACAACATTCGGTAATCACATACAAACCTTCCTTATAACCCTAGCGTCATCGAACCTTAAGTGTGTAGACCCTACGGGTTCGGGAATCATGCAGACATGACCGAGACACCTCTCTAGCCAATAACCAACAGCGGGATCTGGATACCCATGTTGGCTCCCACATGTTCCACGATGATCTCATCGGATGAACCACGATGTCGAGGATTCAAGCAATCCCGTATACAATTCCCTTTGTCAATCGGTACTTTACTTGCCCGAGATTCGATCGTCGGTATCCCAATACCTCGTTCAATCTCGTTACCGGCAAGTCACTTTACTCGTTCCGTAATGCATGATCCCGTGACTAACTACTTAGTCACATTGAGCTCATTATGATGATGCAATACCGAGTGGGCCCAGAGATACCTCTCCGTCATACGGAGTGACAAATCCCAGTCTCGATCCGAGCCAACCCAACAGACACTTTCGGAGATACCTGTAGTGCACCTTTATAGCCACCCAGTTACGTTGTGACGTTTGGTACACCCAAAGCATTCCTACGGTATCCGGGAGTTGCACGATCTCATGGTCTAAGGAAATGATACTTGACATTAGAAAAGCTTTAGCAAACGAACTACACGATCTAGTGCTATGCTTAGGATTGGGTCTTGTCCATCACATCATTCTCCTAATGATGTGATCCCGTTATCAATGACATCCAATGTCCATGGTCAGGAAACCGTAACCATCTATTGATCAACGAGCTAGTCAACTAGAGGCTCACTAGGGACATGTTATGGTCTATGTATTCACACATGTATTACGATTTCCGGATAACACAATTAAAGCATGAACAAGGAAATATAATAATAACCATTTTATTATTGCCTCTAGGGCATATTTCCAACAGTATCGTCTTGGGGCATAAAGTTTTTGAAAGAGGTATTGAGGTTGATAAAGCCAAGGTTGATGCTATTGAGAAGATGCCATGTCCCAAGGGCATCAAAGGTATAAGAAGTTTCCTAGGTCATGCCGGTTTTTATAGGAGGTTCATTAAGGACTTCTCAAAAATTTCTCGGCCTCTGACTAATTTATTACAAAAAGATATACCCTTTGTCTTTGATGATGATTGTGTAGAAGCATTTGAAATACTTAAGAAAGCATTGATCTCTGCACCTATCGTTCAGCCGCCTGATTGGAATTTACCCTTTGAAATTATGTGTGATGCTAGTGATTATGCTGTAGGTGCTGTTCTAGGGCAAAGAGTTGATAATAAATTAAATGTTATTCAATATGCTAGTAAAACTCTAGACAGTGCCCAGAGAAATTATGCTACTACTGAAAAAGAATTCTTAGTAGTTGTATTTGCTTGTGATAAGTTCAGACCTTATATTATTGATTCTAAAGTAACTATTCACACGGATCATGCTGCTATTAAATACCTTATGGAAAAGAAAGATGCTAAACCTAGACTTATTAGATGGGTTCTCTTGCTACAAGAATTTGATTTGCATATTATTGATAGAAAGGGAGCTGAGAACCCCGTTGCAGACAACTTGTGTAGGTTAGAAAATGTTCTTGATGACCCACTACCTATTGATGATAGCTTTCCCGATGAACAATTAAATGTCATAAATGCTTCTCGTACTGCTCCATGGTATGCTGATTATGCTAATTACATTGTTGCTAAATTTATACCACCTAGTTTCACATACCAACAAAAGAAAAAGTTTTTCTATGATTTGAGACATTACTTTTGGGATGACCCACATCTTTATAAAGAAGGAGTAGATGGTGTTATTAGACGTTGTGTACCTGAGCATGAACAGGAACAGATCCTACGCAAGTGTCATTCCGAGGCTTATGAAGGGCACCACGCTGGAGATAGAACTGCACATAAGGTATTGCAATCCGGTTTTTATTGGCCTACTCTCTTCAAGGATGCCCGTAAGTTTGTCTTATCTTGTGATGAATGTCAAAGAATTGGTAATATTAGTAGACGTCAAGAAATGCCTATGCATTATTCACTTGTTATTGAACCATTTGATGTTTGGGGCTTTGATTATATGGGACCGTTTCCTGCCTCTAATGGATACACACATATTCTAGTTGCTGTTGATTACGTTACTAAGTGGGTAGAAGCTATTCCAACTAGTAGTGTTGATCATAACACCTCTATTAAGATGCTTAAAGAAGTTATTTTTCCGAGGTTTGGAGTCCCTAGATATTTAATGACTGATGGTGGTTCACACTTTATTCATGGTGCTTTCCGTAAAATGCTTGCTAAGTGTGATGTCAATCATAGAATTGCATCTCCTTATCACCCTCAGTCTAGTGGTCAAGTAGAATTGAGTAATAGAGAACTCAAATTAATTTTGCAAAAGACTGTTAATAGATCTAGGAAGAACTGGTCCAAGAAACTTGATGATGCATTATGGGCTTATAGAACTGCATATAAAAATCCTATGGCAATGTCTCCATATAAAATGGTTTATGGAAAAGCATGTCACTTACCTCTCGAACTAGAACATAAGGCTTATTGGGCTATTAAAGAACTCAATTATGATTTCAAACTTGCCGGTGAGAAGAGGTTATTTGACATTAGCTCACTTGATGAATGGAGAACCCAAGCCTATGAGAATGCCAAGTTGTTTAAAGAAAAAGTTAAAAGATGGCATGCAAAAGAATACAAAAGCGTGAGTTTAATGTAGGTGATTATGTATTGCTATAGAACTCTCGTTTGAGATTTTTTGCAGGAAAACTTCTCTCTAAATGGGAAGGTCCATACGTTATCGAGGAGGTCTATCATTCCGGTGCCATAAAAATCAACAACTTCGAAGGCACAAATCCGAAGGTGGTGAACGATCAAAGAATCAAACATTATATCTCAGGTAATCCCATAAATGTTGAAACCAATGTTATTGAAACCGTAACCCCGGAGGAATACATAAGGGACACTTTCCGGAATGTTTCAGACTCCGAAAATGAATAGGTATGTGGTACGGTAAGTAAACCGACTCCAAAACAGTTCTAAAGGCAATTTTTCTCCGTTTTGGATTATTTAGAAAAATAGAAAAATAAGAAGCAGTTCAAGAAGGACACGAGGGCTCCACGAGGGTGGAGGGCGCGCCCTACCCCCCTGGGCGCGCCCCCTACCTCGTGGGCACCTTGTGTGCTCTCCGGACTCCGTTTTATTGCACGATACGTATTTTGGTCGGTAAAATTCATTATATAATCTCCCGAAGGTTTTGACTCCTGTATCATGCAATTATCCTCTGTTCTTGTTTCGAGCTGTTTTCTGTCAGGGTTTTCAAGGCCGGGCATCATGTCGTCCCCCTCCTCCAACAATGGTGAAAATGATGCTTGGCTAATGAAGATAGAGCTGAAGAGGGAAGAACCCATGGAGATCAACAAGGATGAAGGGATCAAGAAGGCCACGGAGGACCAAGTCCCGGCAACAGAAGACATTCTTCAACTTGATCACAATCTTCTTACCCCAACTGAGATCGAAGCTTTCAAGATGATTGAGTTAGCTCGTATACAAAACAAGTATCTTACACGTGAAAATATTTTGTTGAAGGAGCATATCGTTGCACTCAAGGGCATTATCCGCAAGTTGGAAGATCTCTTACGCTCGATGTGCGACTACCCATCATCACCACCATCCTCTTCACCAGCAAAAGAGATATAATCATATGGGTATGGGCACTCCCCTTGGCAACTGCCAAGCTTGGGGGAGATGCCCCGGTATCGTATCACCATCACATCTCTATCTTTACGGTTTTTCTTAGTTTGATCCTTTTAGTAGTATCTTGATATAGTAAAATAAAGTTTTTGGTATGATCTAGTTTTGAGTTTTGCTTTATGATCCCTCTATTTAATCGAGCCCGTGAGCTATATAATAAAGATTAGTGTTGAGTCGAGGGCTTGATTATTTTGCCATGATCTTGAGTGAATAAAAGAATAGAGAAAAGAATAAAAAGAAACAAAGAGATCATATTGATCTTATGGAGAGTAATGACTTCACATAGAAAGAGTATGATGATTAAAAATTGTTGAGAGTTGACAAACATAGCTTTGGTCATCCTTGCAATTAATAGGAAGTAATAAAGAAAGAGAGGTTTCACATATAAATAAGCTATCTTGGACATCTTTTATGATTGGGAGCACTCATTAAAATATGACATGCTAAAGAGTTGATGTTGGACAAGGAAGACAACGTAATGGGTTATGTTTTCTTATATCTGAGATAAAGTATATTGTCATGGATCATCCAACATGTTGAGCTTGCCTTTCCCCCTCATGCTAGCCAAATTCTTTGCACCAAGTAGAGATACTACTTGTGCATCCAAATACCCTTAAACCAGTTTCGCCATGAGAATCCACCATATCTACCTATGGATTTAGTAAGATCCTTCAAGTAAGTTGTCATCGGTGCAAGCAATAAAAATTGCTCTCTAAATATGTATGATTGATTGGCGAGGAGGAAATAAGCTTTATACGATCTTGTGATGTGGAAGAAATAAAAGCGACGGACTGCATAATAAAGGTTCATATCACAAGTGGCAATATAAAGTGACGTTCTTTCGCATTGAGATTTTGTGCATCCAACCATAGAAGCGCATGGCAACCTCTGCTTCCCTCTGCGAAGGGCCTATCTTTTATTATTATCTTCTACATTATGCAAGAGTCATGGTGATCTTCACCTTTTCTTTTTATGTTTTATCCTTTGGCAAGCACAGTGTGCTGGAAAGATCCTGATAGATATATCTAATTGGATGTGGGTTAGCATGAGCTATTATTGTTGACATTACCCTTGAGGTAAAAGGTTGGGAGGCGAAACTATAAGCTCCTATCTTTCTCTGTGTCCGATTAAAACTCCGTAACCACAAGTATTGCGTGAGTGTTAGCAATTATGAAAGACTAAATGATAGTTGAGTATGTGGACTTGCTAAAAAGCTCTGACATAGACTCTTTCTGATGTTATGATAAATTGCAATTGCTTCAATGACTGAGATTATAATTTGTTAGTTCTCAATAAAGTTTTTGATTCATACTTTGCATTGTGAATAGATTATTACTTGAGCATAAGAAATAATATGACAATATCCTTATATGTTGCTGTTATAAGAATAATCATGATGCCCTCATGTCCGTATTTTATTTTATCGACACCTCTACCTCTAAATATGTGGACATATTTATCGTTATCGGCTTTCGCTTGAGGACAAGCGAGGTCTAAGCTTGGGGGAGTTGATACGTCCATTTTGCATCATGCTTTTATATTGATATTTATTGCATTATGGGCTGTTATTACACATTATGTCACAATACTTATGCCTATTCTCTCTTATTTTACAAGGTTTACATAAGGAGGGAGAATGCCGGCAGCTGGAATTCTGGGCTGGAAAAGGAGCAAATATTAGAGACCTATTGCTACCTCTTGAGCACTGCGTTGGTTTTCCCTTGAAGAGGAAAGGGTGATGCAGTAAAGCAGCGTAAGTATTTCCCTCAGTTTTTGAGAACCAAGGTATCAATCCAGTAGGAGGCCACGCACGAGTCCCTCGCACCTACACAAACAAATAAATCCTCGCAACCAACGCGATAAGGGGTTGTCAATCCCTACACAGTCACTTATGAGAGTGAGATCTGATAGATATGATAATATAATATTTTTGGTATTTTTATGATAAATATGCAAAGTAAAATAGAAGTAAAATAAAAGCCAACGGAAATAGCTAAGTGTTGGAAGATTAATATGATGGAAAATAGACCCGGGGGCCGTAGGTTTCACTAGTGGCTTCTCTCAAGAGCATAAGTATTTTACGGTGGGTGAACAAATTACTGTTGAGCAATTGACAGAATTGAGCATAGTTATGGGAATATCTAGGTATGATCATGTATATAGGCATCACGTCCGAAACAAGTAGATCGACTCCTGCCTGCATCTACTAGTATTACTCCACACATCGACCGCTATCCAGCATGCATCTAGAGTATTAAATTCATAAGAACAGAGTAACGCCTTAAGCAAGATGACATGATGTAGAGGGATAAATTCATGAAATATGATAAAAACCCCATCTTGTTATCCTCGATGGCAACAATACAATACGTGCCTTGCTGCCCCTACTGTCACTGGGAAAGGACACCGCAAGATTGAACCCAAAGCTAAGCACTTCTCCCATTGCAAGAAAGATCAATCTAGTAGGCCAAACCAAACTGATAATTCGAAGAGACTTGCAAAGATAACCAATCATACATAAAAGAATTAAGAAGATTCAAATATTGTTCATAGATAAACTTGATCATAAACCCACAATTCATCGGTCTCAACAAACACACCGCAAAAGAAGATTACATCGAATAGATCTCCACGAGAGAGGGGAGAACATTTTATTGAGATCCAAAAAGAGAGAAGAAGCCATCTAGCTAATAACTATGGACCCGAAGCTCTAAGGTAAACTACTCACACATCATCGGAGAGTCTATGGTGTTGATGTAGAAGCCCTCCATGATCGATGCCCCCTCCGGCGGAGCTCCGTAACAGGCCCCAAGATGGGATCTCACGGGTACAGAAGGTTGCGGCGGTGGAATTAGGTTTTTGGCTCCGTATCTGGTAGTTTGGGGGTACGTAAGTATATATAGGATGAAGGAGTACGTCGGTGGAGCAACAGGGGGCCCACGAGGGTGGAGGGCGCGCCCAGGGGGTAGGCGCGCCCCCCTACCTCGTGGCCTCCTGGTTGATGTCTTGACGTAGGGTCCAAGTCCTCTAGATCATGTTCGTTCCGAAAATCACGTTCCCGAAGGTTTCATTCCGTTTGGACTCCGTTTGATATTCTTTTTCTGCGAAACTCTGAAATAGGCAAAAAACAGCAATTCTGGGATGGGCCTCCGATTAATTGGTTAGTCCCAAAAATAATATAAAAGTGTATAATAAATCCCAATAATGTCCAAAACAGAATATAATATAGCATGGAACAATAAAAAATTATAGATACGTTGGAGACGTATCAAGCATCCCCAAGCTTAATTCCTGCTCGTCCTCGAGTAGGTAAATGATAAAAATAGAATTTTTGATGTGGAATGCTACTTGGCATAATTTCAATATAATTCTTCTTATTGTGGCAAGAATGTTCAGATTTGATATGATTAAAGATAAAAGTTTAATGTTGACATAAAACAATAATACTTCAAGCATACTAACTAAGTAATTATGTCTTATTAAAATAACATAGCCAAAGCAAGTTATCCCTACAAAATCATATAGTCTGGCTATGCTCCATCTACCCCACACAAAATATTCATATCATGTACGACCCCGGTTTTGGCCAAGCATTTGGTTCATACTTTTAACGCGCTTCAGCCTTTTCAACTCTTACGCAATACATGAGCGCAAGCCATGGATATAGCACTATGGTGGAATAAGGTATAATGGTAGGGTTTATGTGGGAAGACAAAAAAGGAGAAAGTCTCACATCAATGAGGCTAATCAATGGGCTATGGAGATGCCCATCAATTGATGTTAATGCGAGGAGTAGGGATTGCCATGCAATGGATGCACTAGAGCTATAAGTGTATGAAAGCTCAAAAAGAAACTAAGTGGGTGTGGATCCAACTTGCTTGCTCATGAAGACCTCGGGCATTTGAGGAAGCCTATCATTGGAATATACAAGCCAAGTTCTATAATGAAATTTCCCACTAGTATATGAAAGTGACAAAATGAGAGACTCTCTATTATGAAGATCACAGTGCTACTTTGAAGCACAAGTGTGGTAAAAGGATAGTAACATTGTCCCTTCTCTCTTTTTCTCTCATCATTTTTTTATTTGGGCCTTTTCTCTTTTTTTATAGCCTCTTCTTTTATTTAGTCCGGAGTCTCATCCCGACTTGTGGGGGAATCATAGTCTCCATCATCCTTTCCTCACTTGGGACAATGCTCTAATAATGATGATCATCACACTTTTATTTACTTACAACTCATGAATTACAACTCAATACTTAGAACAAGATATGACTCTATATGAATGCCTCCGGCGGTGTACCGGGATATGCAATGAATCAAGAGCGACATGTATGAAAGAATTATTATGAGCGGTGGCTTTGCCACAAATACAATGTCAACTACATGATCATGGAAAGCAATATGACAATAATGGAGTATGTCCTGATAAATGAAACGGTGGAAAGTTGCATGGCAATGTATCTCGGAATGGCTATGGAAATGCCATGATAGGTAGGTATGGTGGCTGTTTTGAGGAAGATATAAGGAGGTTTATGTGTGATAGAGCATATCATATCACGGGGTTTGGATGCACCGGCGAAGTTTGCACCAACTCTCAAGGTGAGAAAGGGCAATGCGCGGTACCGAAGAGGCTAGAAAATTGCGGAAAGGTAAGTGTGCGTATAATCCATGGACTCACATTAGTCATAAAGAACTAATATACTTATTGCAAAAATTTATTAGCCCTCGAAGCAAAGTACTACTACGCATGCTCCTAGGGGAAGGGTTGGTAGGAGTTAACCATCGCGCGATCCCGACCGCCACACAAAGGAAGACAATCAACAAATACTTCATGCTCCGACTTCGTTACATAACGGTTCACCATACGTGCATGCTACGGGAATCACAAACTCTGACACATGTATTTTTCAATTCCACAATTACTCAACTAGCACAACTATGATATTACTACCTTTATATCTCAAAAGAGTTATCAAGCATCAAAATTCTCATGATATTAATTAAAGAAAATTGCCATGCTATTTTAAAACTCTTAAAATAATATAAGTGAAGCATGAGAGAACAATAGTTTCTATAAAACAAATCCACCACCGTGCTCTAAAAGATATAAGTGAAGCACTAGACCAAAACTATATGGCTCAAAAAATATAAGTGAAGCACATAGAGTATTCTAATAAATTCCGAATCAAGTGTGACTCTCTCAAAAGGTGTGTACAGTAAGGATGAGTAAACTAACAAATAAAGACTCAAATAATACAAGACGCTCCAAGCAAACACATATCATGTGGTGAATAAAAATATAGCTCCAAGTAAAGTTACCGATGGAAGTAGACGAAAGAGGGGATGCCTTCCGGGGCATCCCCAAGCTTTGGCTTTTAGGTGTCCTTATATTATCTTGGGGTGCCATGGGCATCCCCAAGCTTAGGCTCTTGCCACTCCTTGCTCCATAATCCATCAAATCTTTCACCCAAAACTTGAAAACTTCACAACACAAAACTCAGCAGAAAATCTCGTGAGCTCTGTTAGCGAAAGAAAACAAAAGACCACCTCAAGGTACTGTAATGAACTCATTCTTTATTTATATTGGTGTTAAACCTACTGTATTCCAACTTCTCTATGGTTTATAAACAATTTTACTAGCCATAGATTCATCAAAATGAGCAAACAACACACGAAAAACAGAATCTGTCAAAAACAGAACAGTCTGTAGCAATCTGTAACTAACGCAAACATCTGGAACTCCAAAAAATATACCAACATAGGACGACCTAGAAAATTTGTTTATTGATCAGCAGCAATTGGAATCAATATTTTATCACGTTCTGGTGATTTTTAACAATTATTTTTGTGAACAGAAAGTTTCTGGAATTTACAGCAAGATCAAATAACTATCATCCAAGAAGATCCTATAGGTTAAACTTGGCACAAACACTAATTAAAACATAAAAAGACATCTAACCAGAGGCTAGATAAAATATTTATTCCTAAACAGAAGCAACAAGCAAAAAAACTAAAAATAAAATTGGGTTGCCTCCCAACAAGCGCTATCGTTTAACGCCCCTAGCTAGGCATAAAAGCAAGGATAGATCTAGGTATTGCCATCTTTGGTTTTAGGGAAGAAAAGAGCAAACTTGTTATCTATGGAATTAATCTTTCTATTTTGATAAAGAACGTGGCTATTGATGGTAGAAGAAAGATTAAGCACGTTGCGGAAATTTGCATCTAGGCTAGCTTTTATCTCTTTAATAGATTCGTTTTGGTAGGAGAGCAAAAGAGATGTGGATTCAACTTTCTCATTCATGGGATGCCGAAATATAGTTTTCATCTTTTCATAGGTATCTATGGGGTCCCATTCAAGAAAACCCTCTTCAAAAATAGAATCTAAAACTTGTTTGAACGAAGCGGGCAACCCAACATAAAAGCTTTTTAGATAAACCTCAATTTGATATTGGGGTACATAGCTAGCCCGGATCCTTAACAGCCTATCCCAAGCATCTTTCAAAGATTCATCGAGTAAATAACGAAAAATTCCAGAATCATCTTCATCAAAATTATTAGGATTCTCATTAACAATTCTGGTAGATTTTTCCATAGTATTATTTATGAGTTTAGATAGAATAGAAGGATTGTCCAAAGCACTAAAGCTCGGGAGAGAACCCCCAGCTCTTTTTGGTTCCGACATAGCGAAGGAAGGCGAGCGAGAAAGAGAGGGCAAACAAAACGGCAAGGGTGAAGTGGGGGAGAGGAAAACGAGAGGCAAATGGCAAATAATGTAATGCGGGAGATAAGGGTTTGTGATGGGTACTTGGTATGTTGACTTTTGCGTAGACTCCCCGGCAATGGCACCAGAAATCCTTCTTGCTACCTCTTGAGCACTGCGTTGGTTTTCCCTTGAAGAGGAAAGGGTGATGCAGTAAAGCAGCGTAAGTATTTCCCTCAGTTTTTGAGAATCAAGGTATCTATCCAGTAGGAGGCCACGCACGAGTCCCTCGCACATACACAAACAAATAAATCCTCGCAACCAACGCGATAAGGGGTTGTCAATCCCTACACGGTCACTTACGAGAGTGAGATATGATAAGATAATATTTTTGGTATTTTTATGATAAAGATGCAAAGTAAAATAGAAGTAAAATAAAAGGCAACGGAAATAGCTAAGTGTTGGAAGATTAATATGATGGAAAATAGACCCGGGGGCCATAGGTTTCACTAGTGGCTTCTCTCAAAAGCATAAGTATTACGGTGGGTGAACAAATTACTGTTGAGCAATTGATAGAATTGAGCATAGTTATGAGAATATCTAGGTATGATCATGTATATAGGCATCACGTCCGAGATAAGTAGACCGACTCCTGCCTGCATCTACTACTATTACTCCACACATCGACCGCTATCTAGCATGCATCTAGAGTATTAAGTTCATAAGAATAGAGTAACGCCTTAAGCAAGATGACGTGATGTAGAGGGATAAACTCATGCAATATGATATAAACCCCATCTTGTTATCCTCGATGGCAACAATACAATACGTGCCTTGCTACCCCTACTATCACTGGGAAAGGACACCGCAAGATTGAACCCAAAGCTAAGCACTTCTCCCATTGCAAGAAAGATCAATCTAGTAGGCCAAACCAAACTGATAATTCGAAGAGACTTGCAAAGATAACCAATCATACATAAAAGAATTCAGAGAAGATTCAAATATTGTTCATAGATAAACTTGATCATAAACCCACAATTCATCGGTCTCAACAAACACACCGCAAAAGAAGATTACATCGAATAGATCTCCACGAGAGAGGGGGAGACCATTGTATTGAGATCCAAAAAGAGAGAAGAAGCCATCTAGCTAATAACTATGGACCCGAAGGTCTGAGGTAAACTACTCACACATCATCGGAGAGGCTATGGTGTTGATGTAGAAGCCCTCCATGATCGATGCCCCCTCCGGCAGAGCTCCGGAACAGACCCCAAGATGGGATCTCACGGGTACAGAAGGTTGCGGTGGTGGGATTAGGTTTTTGGCTCCGTATCTGGTAGTTTGGGGGTACGTAGGTATATATAGGAGGAAGGAGTACGTCGGTGGAGCAACAGGGGGCCCACGAGGGTGGAGGGCGCGCCCGGGGGGGGGGGGGGTAGGCGCGCCCCTACCTCGTGGCCTCCTGGTTGATGTCTTAACGTAGGGTCCAAGTCCTCTGGATCACGTTCGTTCCGAAAATCACGTTCCCGAAGGTTTCATTCCGTTTGGACTCCGTTTGATATTCTTTTTCTGTGAAACTCTGAAATAGGCAAAAAACATTAATTCTGGGCTGGGCCTCCGGTTAATAGGTTAGTCCCAAAAATAATATAAAAGTGTATAATAAAGCCCAATAATGTCCAAAACAGAATATAATATAGCATGGAACAATCAAAAATTATAGATACGTTGGAGACGTATCACCTATTCTGCACAACTCCAAAAGTCCTGAAACTCCACGAAAGTCATTTTTGGAAATAATTACAAATATTGGGCGAAAGAAATACCAGAGGGGGCCCACACCCTGGCCACGAGGGTGGGGGGCGCGCCCTACCCCCTGGGCTCGCCCCCCCTGCCTCGTGGGCCCCCTGTTGGCCCTCCGGTGCCCATCTTCTGCTATATGAAGTCTTTTGTCCGAAGAAAAATGAGAAGCAAGCTTTTGGGACAAGACTCCGCCGCCATGAGGCGGAACCTTGGCGGAACCAATCTAGGGCTCCGGCGGAGCTGTTCTGCCGGGGACACTTCCCTCCGGGAGGGGGAAATCATCGCCATCGTCATCACCTACGCTCGTCTCATCGGGAGAGGGCAATGTCCATGAACATCTTCACCAGCACCATCTCATCTCAAACCCTAGTTCATCTCTTGTATCCAATTCTTGTCTCTAAGTCTGGGATTGGTACCTGTAGGTTGCTAGTAGTGTTGATTACTCCTTGTAGTTGATGCTAGTTGGTTTATTTGGTGGAAGATCATATGTTCAGATCCTATATGCATATTAATACTCCTCTGATTATGAACATGAATATGCTTTGTGAGTAGTTACGTTTGTTCCTGAGGACATGGGAGAAGTCTTGCTATTAGTAGTCATGTGAATTTGGTATTCGTTCGATATTTTGATGAGATGTATGTTGTCTCTCCTCTAGTGGTGTTATGTGAACATCGACTACATGACACTTCACCATTATTTGGGCCTAGAGGAAGGCATTGGGAAGTAATAAGTAGATGATGGGTTGCTAGAGTGACAGAAGCTTAAACCCTAGTTTATGCGTTGCTTCGTAAGGGGCTGATTTGGATCCACATGTTTCATGCTATGGTTAGGTTTACCTTAATACTTCTTTTGTAGTTGCGGATGCTTGCAATAGGGGTTAATCATAAGTGGGATGCTTGTCCAAGTAAGGACAACACCCAAGCACCGGTCCACCCACATATCAAATTATCAAAGTACCGAACGCGAATCATATGAACGTGATGAAAACTAGCTTGACGATAATTCCCATGTGTCCTCGGGAGCGCTTTTCTCTATAGAAGAGTTTGTCCAGGCTTGTCCTTTGCTACAAAAAGGATTGGGCCACCTTGCTGCACTTTATTTACTTTTGTTATTTGTTGCTCGTTACAAATTATCCTATCACAAAACTATCTGTTACCTATAATTTCAGTGCTTGCAGAGAATACCTTACTGAAAACCACTTATCATTTCCTTCTGCTCCTCGTTGGGTTCGACACTCTTACTTATCGAAAGGACTACGATAGATCCCCTATACTTGTGGGTCATCAAAGCTCTTCAAAGTTGTTTTGGAATAGAGTTCCTGATAGAATAATCCGCCTTTGGTACGAATTTCAGCAAAGGCCTTCCAAATAGTGATATTCGGAAGGCTCTTGCTGAACTTTGTACCAAAAAGCGAATTATTCTACCGGGAACTCCGTTCCAAAACAACTTTGAAGAGCTTCGTACCATTATGCGCCTGTCATTTCCAGCTAATGATGAAGTCATGGTTTTCTTGAATTCTTTGACACTAGACAACTTGACATATAGAAGGGTAGATGAGATCAGGAAAGATATGGACCATTTTTGCACATCCAGAATGGCGCCATTTTGTAAAATCCCTTGTCGGTCCGGACGTCGGACAATCATGAGAGAGGCGGTCCGGCCCAAACCCTAGAATCGCTGCCGAGGCCACCCAAATTTACCAAGTTAAAAGAGCGTTGTTGTCGAGGCCACCCCGAACCCTTGAAGCGTTGCCGAGGCCACCCCAAACCCTAGAGAAGCGTCGAGGCCACTAATATGATTCCTTGTTGTGAATAGCTAGCTAGGTCTATGTTTTCCACTAATATATCCATCTGTCATGTTTGTATAATAATTTCCATGTTGTAATATTTGCAGAAACTATGGAGCTAGGCCGAGACGAGGAAGCAGAACAGGTGTTGGGGGACATAATCGTAGCCGGAGGTGATGTCTTGTCGTATCTCAACAACACCGATGGTCTGGAAGGAGAGGATGAAGCAGGCTATGGTGATCGACCAATGGAGGAGGAAGGACATGATTATGATGGCTCCGGTGACCTAATGCCGGTGGAAGAAGGACATCGTGATGACGGCTCCGGTGACCGAACGGAGTCCGGCCAGGTATATATATTAATTAAGCATGTGCTGTCTATAGCTAATTGATGCATTAATTTTCTTGGTATGTACACATATTAACCCTCCTCTTTCTTCTTTTCTAGCCCTCCGGATTGAGCCAAACTTCGGTAACGAGACGAGACCCGAAGAAAAAGTTGCGCTCGGATGAAAGGTTCATGATCACAGAAATCGCGCGCGATGGCCAACCGATTGCACCCATCCGGACCAAGGAAGTATTTTCTGCTTAGTGCGGGGTTCTTGTTAGGGACATGATCCCGATCAGCATCCACCAATGGTATAAGCCTAAGAACGAAGACCCTGAGGTGTCTTATGTCAACGATAGGCAGAAAGCTGACCTTTGGACCGCGTTGAAGGCAAATTTCACCCTACTGCCAGAGGAGGATACGGAGAAGCCAGTTAAAGAGCCATTGATCAAGGCTCATGCTCTTAAGAAGATGGCTGATCTATTCAGGAGGTGGAAGAATGAGCTGAAATCAATGCTTGTCGACAATGACAAGACTCCAGAATTCACCGGCCGATTTGAGAAGATCAGAGATCATTGGGACGCATTTGTCGCCCACAAGACATCAGAGAAGAGTAAGAAGATGTCAGCGACAAACAAGAAAAATGCTGCAAAGAAGGAGCATCACCATCACACGGGGTCAGGTGGCTACCTCAGAGCCCGGCCATTGTGGGACAAGGCTAAGAATGACCTGCTTGATAAAGGGGTCGAACCAGAGACATTGCACTGGCCAGACCGTTCAAGGACTTAGTTCTTCGGGGTTGGGGGATTGTTGGACCCTGAAACAGGGAAGTGCGTTTGGGCGAACGAGCAACTGAGAATACCTGTCACGAGGCTTCAGGAGTATATCGCCGCAGCGCAGGAAGGGACGTTCGTTCCCAACAGAGAGAACGACGAGCTCACATAGGCCCTCGGGAATCCTAAGCACCCTGGACGGACACGAGGCACGCTAGGCTTCATTTCGTGGAAGGCTGGGTTTCCTGACGCAGGTGGTTACAAAGCCGGGAGAGGAAGAGGAAAGTGGAGCTGACCCAACTGCAGAAGCTGCACGAAATGGTACAAGCGCTAGAGGAACGAGAAGCAGTTCACAGCAAGCAACCTGCCGAAGCTACCCCCAAAGCTACCCCGCCATCTCAGCGGAGAAGCAGCATGGCTTCCACCGAGCTGCTTCAGAAGCCTATCTTCACGGCTCCTACTAGCTACCCCGTGGATGCTATCACGAAGTCTCAACATTGCTACCTTATGACGCAATGGCAGCAATTCAAAGTCAAGGCAGCTGTCGGCTCTGTTGCACCTCCTGAACCCGGCGCAACTTTTCACTACCAGCCGATTCCAGAAGGATATTCTAGGGTGATGGTGGATGAAATAACGGAGGGATTTGAGGAGCTTGAGCTTGACCACCCTACCGGTGAAGGGGAGACTCGGCTGGGTTTTGCTCTGAAGACTCCATGCCTATGGCGGAAGGAGTTCATCAACCTTCCTAACTGGACGCCTCCGCCTCCTCCTCCTCCAGCGAGTCAGGGCACTCCGCCCCCCTCCGGCAAGTGATCAGGGCACTCCGCCTCCTTCTCCGACGCGTGGCGGCACTTCACCTCCTTCTCAGCCTGTGCCGGCGTGTCCGAGCAGCCCGCCTCCTCCTCCACCTCATTAGCAAGGGCGGAAGAGAGCTGCCGCCACTCCGGCTGCTCCGGTGCGTCGTAGTCCTTCTTCTCCGCCTCGTAATCAAGGAAAGAAGACAGCCGCAGCTGCTCCGTCTGCTCCGGCGTCTAGCAGTACAGCCAGAGCCGGGAGGCAATACAGATTCGGTCCATCTCTCAACCCTGTAGAGAAGTTACCATACGAGATGACCGCGGAGGAAAACGAGGAGATCTGTCAAGCCTATGTGAAGGACTTCTTTGAAACGCAAAGAGCTAAGAAACATCCACCTTCGGAGGAGAAGATAGATGCGGTGAAAGCAAAGCGCACTATCGATGCCCTGAAGAAACCACCACCGTCTCTGCCGAAAACCAACTATGAGCGCATTATTAAAAGGTCATATATCGAAGCGGAGCGGTCGGGAAGTACTTGCAGTGATCGAAGGTTAGCAGAATGACGAGCTGGGAAAAAATTGCCCAGCTCGGCGAACAAGCGAACCAATCGTGCCCCCCGCTCAAGGTGTCTAGCGATATCGTCGCTAATCATCCGGGGATTTTGCCCGGTACCAATCTTGGAGATTACCTGCCCGACGATGCACATTATGATACAATGGAGGTGGACGAACACAAATACTAGTACGGGAAGCCTCTCGTGAAAGATGGAAGTCCTCCTCTAACAACGATGATGCGAAGATTCCATGATTGGCACATGAAAACCTGCAGAGAGTCTGGGAAGGATACTTTGACGCTGAGAGTTAAAGAGGAGCATGACCTCGTGGGAATTGATCTGTTGTCTCTTTCATTAGAGGAGTTCTTCCAGTTTTTAAATCAAAAGGCCCTCGATAAATTAACCGTCACTTGCTACTGTCTGTAAGTACTACTTCTGTCATTAAGTCTCTATATATAGCTCAGTTCTTTCATTGGATGTATATATAATTATCCTCACTATATTATGCATATTTAAGATCGTCGAATGCAGAAAAGCAGAAATCTATGATATTGGGTTCATTAACACAAATCTCATAGATGAATTTACGGTTAAATTTCATGCCAAAGAAACTGAGGCCAACTTACTACGATCGTTGCTAATAAATCAAAACAAAGATAAAATACACTTTCCTTACAACTTCAAGTGAGTGTTACTGTCTTGTGCATATTCGGTTTCCCTTATTACTCGAGGTTATAGTAATGTAATTGATGAGTTATGCATGAGTGCGCAGGTTCCACTATATTCTCCTAGAGATTAAGCTTGAGCAGGGACTGATGTCTACTACGCAACCTTCTTCTTGTAGACGTTGTTGGGCCTCCAAGTGCAGAGGTTTGTAGGACAGTAGCAAATTTCCCTCAAGTGGATGACCTAAGGTTTATCAATTCGTGGGAGGCGTAGGATGAAGATGGTCTCTCTCAAACAACCCTGCAACCAAATAACAAAGAGTCTATTGTGTCCCCAACACACCCAATACAATGGTAAATTGTATAGGTGCACTAGTTCGGCAAAGAGATGGTGATACAAGTGCAATATGGATGGTAGATATAGATTTTTGTAATCTGAAAATATAAAAACAGCAAGGTAACTAATGATAAAAGTGAGCGAAAACGGTATTGCAATGCTAGGAAACAAGGCCTAGGGTTCATACTTTCACTAGTGCAAGTTCTCTCAACAATAATAACATAATTGGATCATATAACTATCCCTCAACATACAACAAAGAGTCAC
Source organism: Triticum aestivum (assembly GCF_018294505.1). NCBI lineage: Eukaryota > Viridiplantae > Streptophyta > Magnoliopsida > Poales > Poaceae > Triticum > Triticum aestivum. The sequence goes on from NC_057811.1 coordinate 56,206,039, forward strand.
TCCAAAGTCACTAATAGCGGAGAACAAACGAAGAGATTATTGTAGGGTACGAAACCACCTCAAAGTTATCCTTTCTGATCGATCTATTCAAGAGCCCATAGTAAAATAACACGAAGTTATTCTTTCCGTTCGATCTATCATAGAGTTCGTACTAGAATAACAACTTAAGACACAAATCAACCAAAACCCTAATGCCACCTAGATACTCCAATGTCACCTCAAGTATCCCTGGGTATGATTATACGATATGCATCACACAATCTCAGATTCATCTATTCAACCAACACATAGAACTTCAAAGAGTGCCCCAAAGTTTCTACCGGAGAGTCAAGACGAAAACGTGTGCAAACCCCTATGCATAAGTTCACAAGGTCACTGAACCCGCAAGTTGATCACCAAAACATACTGCTACCTCTTGAGCACTGCGTTGGTTTTCCCTTGAAGAGGAAACGCTGATGCAGCAAAGTAGCGTAAGTATTTCCCTCACTTTTTGAGAACCAAGGTATCAATCCAGTAGGAGGCTACACGTGAGGCCTCGCACCTACACAAAACAAATAAATCCTCGCAACCAACACGATAAGGGTTTGTCAATCCCTGCACAGTCACTTACGAGAGTGAGATCTGATAGATATGATAAGATAATATTTTTTGTATTTTTATGATAAAGATGCAAAGTAAAATAAAAGCAACGGAAAATAGCTAAGTGTTGAAAGATTAATATGATGGAAAATAGACCCGGGGGCCATAGGTTTCACGAGTGGCTTCTCTCAAGAGCATAAGTATTTTACGGTGGGTGAACAAATTACTGTTGAGCAATTGACAGAATTGAGCATAGTTATGAGAATATCTAGGTATGATCATGTATATAGGCATCACGTCCAAAACAAGTAGACCGACTCCTGCCTACATCTACTACTATTACTCCACACATCAACCGCTATCCAGCATGCATCTAGAGTATTAAGTTCATAAGAACAGAGTAACGCCTTAAGCAAGATGACATGATGTAGAGGGATAAATTCATGCAATATGATAAAAACCCCATCTTGTTATCCTCAATGGCAACAATACAATACGTGCCTTGCTGCCCCTACTGTCACTGGGAAAGGACACCGCAAGATTGAACCCAAAGCTAAGCACTTCTCCCATTGCAAGAAAGATCAATCTAGTAGGCCAAACCAAACTGATAATTCGAAGAGACTTGCAAAGATAACCAATCATACATAAAAGAATTAAGAAGATTCAAATATTGTTCATAGATAAACTTGATCATAAACCCACAATTCATCGGTCTCAACAAACACACCGCAAAAGAAGATTACATCGAATAGATCTCCACGAGAGAGGGGGAGAACATTGTATTGAGATCCAAAAAGAGAGAAGAAGCCATCTAGCTAATAACTATGGACCCGAAGGTCTGAGGTAAACTACTCACACATCATCGGAAAGGCTATGGTGTTGATGTAGAAGCCCTCCGTGATCGATGCCCCTTCCGGCGGAGCTCCGGAACAGGCCCCAAGATGGGTCTCGTGGGTACAGAAGGTTGCGGCGGTGGAATTAGGTTTTTGGCTCCCCTTTCTGATCATTTGGGGGTACGTAGGTATATATAGGAGGAAGGAGTACGTCGGTGGAGCAACGTGGGGCCCACGAGGGTGGAGGGCGCGCCTGGGGGGGGGGGGTAGGCGCGCCCCCTACCTCGTGGCTTCCTCTTTGATTTCTTGACGTAGGGTCCAAGTCCTCTGGATCATGTTCGTTCCGGAAATCACGTTCCCGAAGGTTTCATTCCGTTTGGACTCCGTTTGATATTCTTTTTCTGCGAAACTCTGAAATAGGCAAAAAACAGCAATTCTGGGCTGGGCCTCCGGTTAATAGGTTAGTCCCAAAAATAATATAAAAGTGAATAATAAAGCCCAATAATGTCCAAAACAGAAGATAATATAGCATGGAGCAATCAAAAATTATAGATACGTTGGAGACGTATCAAGCATCCCCAAGCTTAATTCCTGCTCGTCCTCGAGTAGGTAAATGATAAAAATAGAATTTTTGATGTGGAATTCTACTAGGCATAATTTCAATGTAATTCTTCTTCATTGTGGTATGAATATTCAGATCCGAAAGATTCAAGACAAAAGTTTAATATTGACATAAAAATAATAATACTTCAAGCATACTAACTAAGCAATTATGTCTTCTCAAAATAACATGGCCAAAGAAAGTTATCCCTACAAAATCATATAGTCTGGCTATGCTCTATCTTCACCACACAAAGTATTTAAATCATGCACAACCCCGATGACAAGCCAAGCAATTGTTTCATACTTTTGATGTTCTCAAACTTTTTCAATCTTCACGCAATACATGAGCGTGAGCCATGGACATAGCACTATATGTGGAATAGAATGGTGGTTGTGGAGAAGACAAAAAGGAGAAGATAGTCTCACATCAACTAGGCGTATCAACGGGCTATGGAGATGCCCATCAATAGATATCAATGTGAGTGAGTAGGGATTGCCATGCAACGGATGCACTAGAGCTATAAGTATATGAAAGCTCAACAAAAGAAACTAAGTGGGTGTGCATCCAACTCGCTTGCTCACGAAGACCTAGGGCATTTTGAGGAAGCCCATCATTGGAATATACAAGCCAAGTTCTATAATGAAAAATTCCCACTAGTATATGAAAGTGATATCATAGAGACTCTCTATCATGAAGATCATGGTGCTACTTTGAAGCACAAGTGTGGTAAAAGGATAGTAACATTGTCCCTTCTCTCTTTTTCTCTCATTCATTTTTTATTTGGGCCTTTTTTTTTATGGCCTCTTTTTTTTTCGTCCGGAGTCTCATCCCGACTTGTGGGGGAATCATAGTCTCCATCATCCTTTCCTCACTTGGGACAATGCTCTAAAAATGATGATCATCACACTTTTATTTACTTACAACTCAAAAATTACAACTCAATACTTAGAACAAAATATGACTCTATGTGAATGCCTCCGGCGGTGTACCGGGATATGCAATGAATCAGGAGTGACATGTATGAAGGAATTATGAACGGTGGCTTTGCCACAAATACAATGTCAACTACATGATCATGCGAAGCAATATGACAATGATGGAGAGCGTGTCATAGTAAACGGAACGGTGGTAAGTTGCATGGCAATATATCTCGGAATGGCTATGGAAATGCCATGATAGGTAGGTATGGTGGCTGTTTTGAGGAAGGTTTATGGTGGGTGTATGATACCGGCGAAAAGTGCACGGTATTAGAGAGGCTAGCAATGGTGGAAGGAAGAAAGTGCGTATAATCCATGGACTCAACATTAGTCATAAAGAACTCATATACTTATTGCAAAAATCTACAAGTTATCAAAGCAAAGTATTACGCGCATGCTCCTAGGGGGATAGATTTGTAGGAAAAGATCACCGCTCGTCCCCGACCGCCACTCATAAGGAAGACAATAAATAAATAAATAATGCTCCGACTTCATCACATAACGGTTCACCATACGTGCATGCTACGGGAATCACAAACTTTAACACAAGTATTTCTCAAATGCAAAACTACTCAACTAGCATGACTCTAATATCACCATCTTCATATCTCAAAACAATCATCAAGCATCAAACTTCTCTTAGTATTCAAAACACTCATAAGAAAGTTTTTACTAATCTTGAATACCTAGCATATTAGGATTATTTAAGCAAATTACCATGCTATTTAAGACTCTCAAAATAATCTAAGTGAAGCATGAGAGACCAATAGTTTCTATAAAACAAATCCACCACCGTGCTCTAAAAGATATAAGTGAAGTACTAGAGCAAAACTATATAACTTAAAAGATATAAGTGAAGCACATAGAGTATTCTAATAATTTCCGAATCATGTGTGTCTCTCTCAAAAGGTGTGTACAGCAAAGATGATTGTGGTAAACTAAAAAGCAAAGACCCAAATCATACAAGACGCTCCAAGCAAAACACATATCATGTGGTGAATAAAAATATAGGTCCAAGTAAAGTTACCTATGAAAGTAGACGAAAGAGGGGATGCCTTCCGGGGCATCCCCAAGCTTTGGATTTTTGGTGTCCTTAGATTATCTTGGGAGTGCCATGGTCGTCCCCAAGCTTAGGCTCTTGCCACTCCTTGTTCCATAATCCATCAAATCTTTCACCCAAAACTTGAAAACTTCACAACACAAAACTCAGGAGAAAATCTCATGAGCTCCGTTAGCGAAAGAAAACAAAAGACCACTTCAAGGTACTGTAATGAACTCATTATTTATTTATATTGGTGTTAAACCTACTGTATTCCAACTTCTCTATGGTTTATAAACTATTTGATTAGCCATAGATTCATCAAAATAAGCAAACAACACACGAAAAACAGAATCTGTCAAAAACAGAACAGTCTGTAGTAATCTGTAACTACGCAAACTTCTGGAACTCAAAAAAATCAGCCAAAATAGGACGACCTAGAAAATTTGTTTATTGATCAGAAGCAATTTGAATCAATATTTTATCACGTTCTGGTGATTTTTAACAATTATTTTCGTGAACAGAAAGTTTCTGGAAATTTCTGCAAGATCAAATAACTATCATCCAAGAAGATCGTATAGGTTTAACTTGGCACAAACACTAATTAAAACATAAAAACACATCTAACCAGAGGCTAGAACAAAGATTTATTCCTAAACAGAAGCAAAAAGCAAAAAAAACTAAAAATAAAATTGGGTTGCCTCCCAACAAGCGCTATCGTTTAACGCCCCTAGCTAGGCATAAAAGCAAGGATAGATCTAGGTAGTGCCATAGTAATAGGATAGATCATTAAAACTCATTTCGTATTCTCTATGTTCAGCAGCAAGTTTCCTTTGAGGTAAGCAAAACTAATCAAAAGGGCTAAATTTAATGGGACAAAAGTCCCCAAGATCAATTTTAGGAGGTATAGGTCCCTCCTTTGGCCCTTCGTATTGCACAACCAATTCATCATTATAAGCATTCTTTTGACAGAACCTTGTGAGCCTATACTCGAGAGAATATCCTAGCTCGTTATTTCGAATAGCCAAATCATCATTAAGTTCAGAAATTCTATCAACTAGAACATTGGTAGGGACCTTTTTTCTAAGGTTTTCATTGAAAGCAACATAGTCTAGAGATTGAAAACACATTATTTCTTCTTGATCAAAGAGGATAACCTCTATGGGAGGACGGCCAGCGTCCACCCTAAAATGTGCAAAGATTTCTTTGGCCTCTTTTATTATAAATCTGAACTCATAAGCCAAAAAGATAGTAGCGGCACGCTTAACAGAAGAATGCTCTATATTAGAAAATTCTAGGAAAATCCTTTGTATGCAAGGGTGCAAGTGCATAAATTGCCTTTCAAGTTCAACTATAAGCATGGCAATAGTGTCCGCAAGACTATTCGTTCTATGAAGAATGGAACTACCCATAGAAGGCAAAACACCGGCACAAGTAAAGAAATCTTGAATAACTCCTTTTTCAATAATATTAACACTACCAATTCAAAATCTCTTTGTATGCAAGGTAGGGGGTTCTTCAGCAGGAGCATCAGAATTTTCCATGATATTATTATTGTCCATATCGACAATAATTTCCACAATTTCAGACATAACGACAGAAAGAGCGAAGGGCAAAAAGGAAGGAAGAAGGCGAATGGAAAGAGAGGGCGAATAAAACGGCAAGGGTGAAGTGGGGGAGAGGAAAATGAGAGGCAAATGCCAAATAATGTAATGCGGGAGATAAGGGTTTGTGATGGGTACTTGGTATGTTGACTTTTGCGTAGACCTCCCCGGCAACGGCGCCAAAAATCCTTCTTGCTACCTCTTGAGCACTGCGTTGGTTTTCCCTTGAAGAGGAAAGGGTGATGCAACAAAGTAGCGTAAGTATTTCCCTCAGTTTTTGAGAACCAAGGTATCAATCCAGTAGGAGGCTATGCGCGAGACCCTCGCACCTACACAAAACAAATAAATCCTCGCAACCAACGCGGTAAGGGGTTGTCAATCCCTACACGGTCACTTACGAGAGTGAGATCTGATAGATATGATAAGATAATATTTTTGGTATTTTTATGATAAAGATGCAAAGTAAAATAAAAGCAATGGAAAATAGCTAAGTGTTGAAAGATTAATATGATGGAAAATAGACCCGGGGGCCATAGGTTTCACTAGTGGCTTCTCTCAAGAGCATAAGTATTTTACGATGGGTGAACAAATTACTGTTGAGCAATTGACAGAATTGAGCATAGTTATGAGAATATCTAGGTATGATCATGTATATAGGCATCACGTCCGAAACAAGTAGACCGACTCCTGCCTGCATCTACTACTATTACTCCACACATCGACCGCTATCCAGCATGCATCTAGAGTATTAAATTCATAAGAACAGAGTAACGCCTTAAGCAAGATGACATGATGTAGAGGGATAAATTCATGAAATATGATAAAAACCCCATCTTGTTATCCTCGATGGCAACAATACAATACGTGCCTTGCTGCCCCTACTGTCACTGGGAAAGGACACCGCAAGATTGAACCCAAAGCTAAGCACTTCTCCCATTGCAAGAAAGATCAATCTAGTAGGCCAAACCAAACTGATAATTTGAAGAGACTTGCAAAGATAACCAATCATACATAAAAGAATTCAGAAGATTCAAATATTGTTCATAGATAAACTTGATCATAAACCCACAATTCATCGGTCTCAAGAAACACACCGCAAAAGAAGATTACATCGAATAGATCTCCACGAGAGAGGGGGAGAACATTTTATTGAGATCCAAAAAGAGAGAAGAAGCCATCTAGCTAATAACTATGGACCCGAAGGTCTGAGGTAAACTACTCACACATCACCGGAGAGGCTATGGTGTTGATGTAGAAGCCCTCCGTGATCGATGCCCCTTCCGGTGGAGCTCCGGAACAGGCCCCAAGATGGGATCTCGTGGGTACAGAAGGTTGCGGCGGTGGAATTAGGTTTTTGGCTCCCCTTTCTGATCGTTTGGGGGTACGTAGGTATATATAGGAGGAAGGAGTACGTCGGTGGAGCAACATGGGGCCCATGAGGGTGGAGGGCGCGCCTGGGGGGAGGGGGGTAGGCGCGCCCCCCTACCTCGTGGCTTCCTCTTTGATTTCTTGACGTAGGGTCCAAGTCCTCTGGATTATGTTCGTTTCGAAAATCACGTTCCCGAAGGTTTCATTCCGTTTGGACTCCGTTTGATATTCTTTTTCTGCGAAACTCTGAAATAGGAAAAAAATAGAAATTCTGGGCTGGGTCTCCGGTTAATAGGTTAGTCCCAAAAATAATATAAAAGTGAATAATAAAGCCCAATAATGTCCAAAACAGAAGATAATATACCATGGAGCAATCAAAAATTATAAATACGTTGGAGACGTATCACATACATCAAGTAGATCACGTGAATATCCCATTGTCACCACAGATAAGCACACGCAAGACTTACATGCATCAAGTGTTCTCAATCCTTAAAGACTCAATCCGATAAGATAACTTCAAAGGGAAAACTCAACCTATTACAAGAGATTAGAGGGGGTGAAACATCATAAGATCCAACTATAATAGAAAGCTCGCGATACATCAAGATAGTGCCAAATCAAGAACACGAGAGACAGAGAGAGATCAAACACATAGCTACTGATACATACCCTCAGCCCCGAGGGTGAACTACTCCCTCCTCGTCATGGAGAGCGCCGGGATGATGAAGATGGCCACCGGTGAGGGATCCCCCCTCCGGCAGGGTGCCGAACAGGGTCCCGATTGGTTTTTGGTGGCTACAGAGGCTTGCGGCGGTGGAACTCCCGATCTAGGTTAAGTTCTGGAGGTTTCTGTATTTATAGGAATTTTTGGCGCCGGTCTCACGTCAGGGGGGTCTCCGAGTCGTCCACGAGATAGGGGCCGACGCCCAGGGGGGTAGGGCGTGCCCCCACCCTCGTGGACAGCTCGGGACTCTTCTGGCCCAACTCTTTTACTCCGGGGGCTTCTTTTGGTCCATAAAAAATCATCAAAAATTGGCACGTCAATTGGAGTCCGTTTGGTATTCCTTTTCTGCGATACTCAAAAACAAGGAAAAAACAGAAACTGGCACTGGGCTCTAGGTTAATAGGTTAGTCCCAAAAATCATATAAAATAGCATATAAATGCATATAAAACATCCTAGATGGATAATATAATAGCCTAGAACAATAAAAAAAATATAGACACGTTGGAGACGTATCAGCATCCCCAAGCTTAATTCCTGCTCGTCCTCGAGTAGGTAAATGATAAAAATAGAATTTTTGATGTGGAATGCTACCTAACATAATTTTCAATGTAATTTTCTTTATTGTGGCATGAATGTTCAGATCCGGAAGATTCAAGACAAAAGTTTAATATTGCATAAAAATAGTAACACTTCAAGCATACTAACCAAGCAATTATATCTTATCAAAATAACATAGCCAAAGAAAGCTCATCCCTACAAAATCATATAGTTTGGCCATGCTTGATTTTCCTCACACAAAAATGCTCTCATCATGCACAACCCCGATGACAAGCCAAGCAATTGTTTCATACTTTAGTATTCTCAAACTTTTTCAACTTCCACGCAATACATGAGCGTGAGCCATTGACATAGCACTATGGATGGAATAGAATATGATGATGGGGGTTGTGTGGAGAAGACAAAAAAATAGAAAGTCTCACATTAACGCGGCTAATCAACGGGCTATGGAGATGCCCATCAATTGATGTCAATGCGAGGAGTAGGGATTGCCATGCAACGGATGCACTAGAGCTATAAATGTATGAAAGCTCAACAAAAGAAACTAAGTGGGTGTACATCCAACTTGCTTGCTCACGAAGACCTAGGGCATTTGAGGAAGCCCATTGTTGGAATATACAAGCCAAGTTCTATAATGAAAAATTCCCACTAGTATATGAAAGTGAAAAAATAAGAGACTCTCTATCATGAAGATCATGGTGCTACTTTGGAGCACAAGTGTGGAAAAAGGATAGTAGCATTGTCCCTTCTGTCTTTTTTTTTCTTTTTTATTTGGCCTTTCTTTTTTTGGCCTTTCTCTTTTTTTTTTCTTTTTTTTTCCGGGACAATGCTCTAATAATGATGATCATCACACTTCTATTTATTTACAACTAAAAGATTACAACTCGATACTAGAACAAAGTATGACTCTATATGAATGCCTCCGGTGGTGTACCGGGATGGGCAATGAAACAAGAGTGACATGTATGAAATTATGCATGGTGGCTTTGCCACAATACGATGTCAACTACATGATCATGCAAGGCAATATGACAATGATGAAGCGTGTCATAATAAACGGAACGGTGGAAAGTTGCATGACAATATATATCGAAATGGCTATGGAAATGCCATAATAGGTAGGTATGGTGGCTGTTTTGAGGAAGATATAAGGAGGTTTATGTGTGATAGAGCGCATCGTATCACGGGGGTTGGATGCACCGGCGAAGTTTGCACCAACTCTCAAGGTGAGAAAGGGCAATGCACGGTACCGAAGAGGCTAGCAATGATGGAAAGGTGAGAGTGCGTATAATCCATGGACTCAACATTAGTCATAAATAACTTGCATACTTATTGCAAAAATCTACAAGTCATCAAAAACCAAGCACTACGCACATGCTCCTAGGGGATAGATTGGTAGGAAAAGACCATCGCTCGTCCCCGACCGCCACTCATAAGGAGGACTGATACGTCCATTTTGCATCATGCTTTTATATCAATATTTATTGCATTATGGGCTGTTATTACACATTATGTCACAATACTTATGCTTATTCTCTCTTATTTTACAAGGTTTACATGAAGAGGGAGAATGCCGACAGCTGGAATTCTGGGCTGGAAAAGGAGCAAATATTAGAGACCTATTCTGCACAACTCCAAAAGTCCTGAAACTTCACGGAGGCAGTTTTTGGAATTAATAAAAAATACTGGCGAAAGAATCAACCAAAGGGGGGCCACCCACCATCCACGAGGGTGGGGAGCGCGCCCCCTGCCTCGTGGGCCCCCTGGTAGGCCTCCGGTGGCCATCTTCTGCTATATGAAGTCTTTTACCCTGGAAAAAATCACAAGGAAGCTTTCGGGACGAAACACAGCCGCCACGAGGCGGAACCTTGGCGGAACCAATCTAGGGCTCTGACGGAGCTGTTCTGCCGGGGAAACATCCCTCTGGGAGGGGGAAATCATCACCATTGTCATCACCAACGATCCTCTCATCGGGAGGGGGTCAATCTCCATCAACATCTTCACCAACACCATCTCCTCTAAAACACTAGTTCATCTCTTGTATCCAATCTTTGTCCCAAAACCTCAGATTGGTACCTGTGGGTTGCTAGTAGTGTTGATTACTCCTTGTAGTTGATGCTAGGTGGTTTATTTGGTGGAAGATCATATGTTCAGATCCTTTATGCATATTAATACCCCACTGATTATGAACATGAATATGATTTGTGAGTAGTTATGTTTGTTCCTGAGGACATGGGAGAAGTCTTGCTATAAGTAGTCATGTGAATTTTGTATTCGTTCAATATTTTGACGAGATGTATGTCGTCTTTCCTCTAGTGGTGTTATGTGAACGTCGACTACATGACACTTCACCATTGTTTGGGCCTAGATGAAGGCATTGGGAAGTAATAAGTAGATGATGGGTTGCTAGAGTGACAGAAGCTTAAACCCTAGTTTATGCGTTGCTTCGTAAGGGGCTGATTTGGATCCATATGTTTCTTGCTATGGTTAGGTTTACCTTAATACTTCTTTTGTAGTTGCAGATGCTTGCAATAGGGGTTAATCATAAGTGGGATACTTGTCCAAGGAAGGGCAGTACCCAAGCACCGGTCCACCCACATACCAAATTATCAAAGTACCGAACGCGAATCATATGAGCGTGATGAAAACTAGCTTGACGATAATTCCCATGTGTCCTCGGGAGCGCTTTTCTCTATATAAGAGTTTGTCCAGGCTTGTCCTTTGCTACAAAAAGGGATTGGGCCATTTTTCTGCACCTTATTTACTTTCATTACTTGTTACCCATTACAAATTACCTTATCACAAAACTATCTATTACCGATAATTTCAGTGCTTGCAGAGAATACCTTACTGAAAACCGCTTGTCATTTCCTTCTGCTCCTCGTTGGGTTCGACACTCTTACATATCGAAAGGACTACGATAGATCTCCTACACTTGTGGGTCATCAAGGACAATCAAAGAAACACCTCATGCTTCAAATTTGGCACACAACGTTTACCATATGTGCATGCTACGGGACTTGCAAACTTCAACACAAGTATTTCTCACATTCACAATTACTCAACTAGCATGACTCTAATATTACCATCTTCATATCTCAAAACAATCATCAAGTATCAAACTTCTCATAGTATTCAATGCACTCTATATGAAAGTTTTTATTATACCCATCTTGAATGCCTATCATATTAGGACTAGTTTCATAACCAAAGCAAATTACCATGCTGTTTAGGACTATCAAAATAATATAAGTGAAGCATGAGAGTTCATCTATTTCTTAAAAATAAAACCACCGCCGTGCTCTAAAAGGATATAAGTGAAGCACTAGAGCAAATGACAAACTACTCTGAAAGATATAAGTGAAGATCAATGAGTAGTTGAATAATTATGTAACATTGTGAAGACTCTCTAACATTTAATAATTTTAGATCTTCGTATTTTATTCAAACATCAAGCAAAACAAAATAAAATAAAATGACGCTCCAAGCAAAACACATATCATGTGGTGAATAAAAATATAGCTCCAAGTAAAGTTACCGATGAACGAAGACGAAAGAGGGGATGCCATCCGGGGCATCCCCAAGCTTAGGCTCTTGCTTGTACTTGAATATTACATTGGGGTGCCTTGGGAATCCCCAAGCTTAGGCTCTTTCCACTCCTTATTCCATAGTCCATCGAATCTTTACCCAAAACTTGAAAACTTCACAACACAAAACTCAACAGAAAACTCATAAGCTCCGTTAGTATAAGAAAATAAAACCACCACTTAGGTACTGTTGTGAACTCATTCTAAATTCATATTGGTGTAATATCTACTGTATTCCTACTTCTCTATGGTTCATACCCTCCGATACTACTCCTAGATTCATCAAAATAAGCAAACAACACATAGAAAACATAATCTGTCAAAAACAGAATAGTCTGTAGTAATCTGTATCAAACGTATACTTCTGGAACTCCAAAAATTCTAAAATAAATTGGTGGACCTGAGGAATTTGTCTATTAATAATCTGCAAAATGAATCAACGTAAAATCACTCTCCAGTAAAAAATAGCAGCTAATCTCGTGAGCGCAAAAGTTTCTGTTTTTTACAGCAAGATCATAAAGACTTCACCCAAGTCTTCCCAAAGGTTCTACTTGGAACAAACACTAATTAAAACATAAAACCAGATCTAAACAGATGCTAGATGAATTATTTATTACTAAACAGGAGCAAAAGCAAAGAACAAAAATAAAATTGGGTTGCCTCCCAACAAGCGCTAATGTTTAACGCCCCTAGCTAGGCATGATGATTTCAATGATGCTCACATAAAAGATAAGAATTGAAACATAAAGAGAGCATCATGAAGAATATGACTAGCACATTTAATTCTAACCCACTTCCTATGCGTAGGGATTTTGTGAGCAAACAATTTATGGGAACAATAATCAACTAGCATAGGAAGGCAAAACAAGCATAACTTTAAAACTTTAAGCATATAGAGAGGAAACTTGATATTATTGCAATTCCTACAAGCATATGTTCCTCCCTCATAATAATTTTCAGTAACGTCATGAATAAATTCAACAATATAACCATCACATAAAGCATTCTTTTCATGATCTACAAGCATAGAATTTTTATTACTCTCCACATAAGCAAATTTCTTCTCATGAATAATAGTGGGAGCAAACTCAACAAAATAATTATCATGTGAGGCATAATCCAATTGAAAACTAAAATCATGATGACAAGTTTCATGGTTATCATTATTCTTAATAGCATACAAGTCATCACAATAATCATCATAGATAGCAACTTTATTTTCATAATCAATTGAAACCTCTTCCGAAATAGCGGATTCATCACTAAATAAAGTCATGACCTCTCCAAATCCACTTTCATAATTATCACAATAATATTCAACATCCTCCAAAATAGTGGGATCATTACTTCCTAAAGTTGACACTCTTCCAAACCCACTTTCATCAATATAATCATCATAAATAGGAGGCATGCTTTCATCATAATAAATATTCTCATCAAAACTTGGGGGACTAAACATATCATCTTCATCAAACATAGCATCCCCAAGCTTGTGGCTTTGCATATCATTAGCATCATGGGTATTCAAAGAATTCATACTAACAGCATTGCAATCATGCTCATCATTCACATATTTTATGCCAAGCATTCTATGTAATTCTTCTTCTAGTACTTGAGCACAATTTTCCTTCCCATCATTTTCACGAAAGACATTAAAAAGATGAAGCATATGAGGCACCCTTAATTCCATTTTTTGTAGTTTTTATAGAATAAACTAGTGATAAAACAAGAAACTAAAAGATTCGATTGCAAGATCTAAAGATTACCTTCAAGCACTAACCTCCTCGGCAAAGGCGCCAGAAACTGCTTGATGTCTACTACACAACCTTCTTCTTGTAGACGTTGTTGGGCCTCCAAGTGCAGAGGTTTGTAGGACAGTAGCAAATTTCCCTCAAGTGGATGACCTAACGTTTATCAATCCGTGGGAGGCGTAGGATGAAGATGGTCTCTCTCAAACAGCCCTGCAACCAAATAACAAAGAGTCTCTTGTGTCCCCAACACACCCAATACAATGGTAAATTGTATAGGTGCACTAGTTCGGCGAAGAGATGGTGATACAAGTGCAATATGGATGGTAGATATAGGTTTTTGTAATCTGAAAATATAAAAACAGCAAGGTAACTAATGATAAAAGTGAGCGAAAACGGTATTGCAATGCTAGGAAACAAGGCCTAGGGTTCATACTTTCACTAGTGCAAGTTCTCTCAACAATAATAACATAATTGGATCATATAACTATCCCTCAACATGCAACAAAGAGTCACTCCAAAGTCACTAATAGCGGAGAACAAACGAAGAGAATATTGTAGGGTACGAAACCACCTCAAAGTTATCCTTTCTGATCGATCTATTCAAGAGTCCGTAGTAAAATAACAAGAAGTTATTCTTTCCGTTCGATCTATCATAGAGTTCGTACTAGAATAACACCTTAAGACACAAATCAACCAAAACCCTAATGTCACCTAGATACTCGAATGTCACCTCAAGTATCCGTGGGTATGATTATACGATATGCATCACACAATCTCAGATTCATCTATTCAACCAACACATAGAACTTCAAAGAGTGCCCCAAAGTTTCTACCGGAGAGTCAAGACGAAAACGTGTGCCAATCCCTATGCATAAGTTCACAAGGTCACTGAACCCGCAAGTTGATCACCAAAACATACATCAAATAGATCATGTGAATATCCCATTGTCACCACAGATAAGCACATGCAAGACATACATCAAGTGTTCTCAAATCCTTAAAGACTCAATCCGAAAAGATAACTTCAAAGGGAAAACTCAATCCATTACAAGAGAGTAGAGGGGGAGAAACATCATAAGATCCAACTATAATAGCAAAGCTCGCGATACATCAAGATCGTGCCAAATCAAGAAAACGAGAGAGAGAGAGAGATCAAACACATAGCTACTGGTGCATACCCTCAGCCCCGAGGGTGAACTACTCCCTCTCGTCATGGAGAGCGCCAGGATGATGAAGATGGCCACCGGTGAGGGATCCCCCCGCCGGCAGGGTGCCAGAACAGGGTCCCGATTGGTTTTTGGTGGCTATAGAGGCTTGCGGCGGTGGAACTGCCGATCTAGGTTATGTTCTGGAGGTTTCTGTATTTATAGGAATTTTTGGCGTCGGTCTCACGTCAGGGGGTTCTCCGAGTCGTCCACGAGATAGGGGCCCACGCCCAGGGGGTAGGGTGCGCCCCCACCCTCCTGGACAGCTCGGGACTCTTCTGGCCCAACTCTTTTACTCCGGGGGCTTCTTTTGGTCCATCAAAAATCATCAAAAATTGGCACGTCAATTGGACTATGTTTGGTATTCCTTTTCTGCGATACTCAAAAAACAAGGAAAAAACAGAAACTGGCACTGGGCTCTAGGTTAATAGGTTAGTCCCAAAAATCATATAAAATAGCATATAAATGCATATAAAACATCCTAGATCGATAATATAATAGCATGGAACAATAAAAAATTATAGATACGTTGGAGGCGTATCAGGGACTAGTAACCGTCTTAGACTTGAGATGAAAAGATCCCGAGGACTATGCGGACATGACTAAAATGCTCGAGAAGTAAGTTTAATCGATCATTATCACACCATATCGGCAACTTTGTTCATTTCCTGATATCAAGTAATTGTTTTCTTTGTCTCCCAGGGTTTGGAAAGTATTCACCACACAAGCTACGGGACTGCCGGGGGAGCTGCCATGGACATACCCGAAAGTAAGTACTACTAGCTAGCTAGTTCCGCGCATCTCCTGTTGATTCTAGCTACTTTCATCAATGCCGTTTATAATGCTTCATTATCAGTTTGATTGACCTCTATTTCTTGTAAAGTGCTTGTGGCAGGAACCCGGGAATGATTACTGTGGATACTACGTATGTGAGTTCATCTACAACGCGACGGCCAAGAATAAACGGGGCTACTCTGAAAGACAATATGAAGTGCATAAGCAATAATATTCACAACTTCATTTTATTACCATCATTTGTGTTGAGTTTCATTCATATATATGTATTGACCCCCTTCTTCAAATTAGATGTGGCAGATGCAGGATGAACTCCTACCACAAGATCGCACGAAAGCAATTCAAGAGGAATTGGCGGGATTCTTTCTTGACCACGTCATCAATAAAGCCGGAGAATACCATGTGGAACTTGAGTTCAGCTGCTAGGGGATTGTAAGAGATCTTACATTGTATATGCATGTAGCCAGTAGCATCGGATATATAATACGAAAACTTGTTGTTCGACCAATCTCTCGGAGAAGGAGAGGTCGATCACTTCTCTCTGTATATATGTTCATGACGATCTTCTGTACTTAATGGTTTCCTTCATTTGCTTACTAGCTAGCGTGTCGAGTCCTCTCTATACATATAGTACGTAGCGTCGACCAAGCACGGAGATAAGAGAGGACACTTCTCTCTATTAGCTAGCTAACACAATATATGAAACCCCTAAATTAACCCTACAAAACCCCCAACCCCCCCCTTCAGAAAAAAACAAAAACCCTAGCCCTTGAACTGCTGACGCGTGGACGCTTATTGGTCCCGGTTGGTGCTACCAACCGGGACAAAAGGCACCCCCCCGCCTGGGCAACACACAACGGCCACGTGGAGCCCCATCTGTCCCGGTTGGTATAAGAACCGGGACTAAAGGTATTGGGCTTTAGTACCGACCCTTTAGTCCCGGTTCCCGAACTAGGACAAATGGGCCTTATAAACCGGGACAAATGAGCCTTCTTCTACTAGTGTCATGTTAATAATTTATATGCTATTTTTTAGTTTTATCTAATTTTGGATACTATGTAACTAAAATTTCCATATAGCTTCTATTTCCATAAATGGAAAAAATCCAGTCCAAGTTACCTTCTAGCCGGCATGGTCCTACTAGGCATTTCCTTGAACAAAAAGTGAATAATGGACATGTACTCCCTCTACCTGGTTTGTAAGGTGGGCGTAGATTTTTAGGTCTTCAATTTGAATAGTGAAACATGGGTTATATTTTACTGGACATATATCATTTAATTTTTTCATTGAATGAAGTATGTACACATATTTTTTGGGTGGATAATACACATGTTCCATTAGTCAAACTGAATACCTAAAAACATGTGTCCGCCTTACAAAATTGGATGGAGGGAGCACATATATGCCGTTGTCAAGAGAAGGCCAACCAAGACAGTTAAATAACTTTGTAGGCTCGGAGCTATGTTAACTAGAACTTCGATTCTACGCAATCCACAGGGAGGATGCACCTGTCTGAGAACAAAAATGGTCTAATGACCTAAAATCTCTCACACATAAATCTTTCTTACGCAATATCAAGAACCATAACTAGAAATTAGACCGACAAAACCTTGGTGGTCATATACCATCGTCGTTCTCATGATGTTGATTAGTCATAATGACACCGTATTCAATTATTGTCTGTTGTGTGTGAATATTTTCATCCTTAACGTATGTCACATATACATTTTTTTAAAATGTATGGAATAAACCTTAGTTATAAATTACTACATTTACGGGTAAATAGATGAAGGATCAATCTAAGTTACTGATTTATATTTGTGTTAATCTCTTGAAAATATGTATACCATCTTTGAATAATAGTATTCTGAAGCAAACCTACCCATCTCATAATTTTATAATCGATGGACATATATTCTATTAAATTATTTACCTTCAAAGTGAAACAAAGGTATGATATATTGTAAAGAGGGATTTATGTTTGTGCAAAACTCTTGCAAATATGTATGCAATATTCAAATAATATTCAGAAATAACCCTTATCATCTCATATATTTTTGGATGGAGATAACTTCAATCATAAACTCTTTACCCTCAAAGTTGAATAAATGAAGGATCTATTCAAACGAGGGATATGCATTTGTGTAAACAGAAATTATGTTTTTGATCCCTTGAGTTCAAAGTAGGTTTTTGGCCCCTCGTCTTTTTGGGGTCAACATTCCCTCCCTCATGTTTCAAAATCAGGCACAATTCACCCAAAACCCGACTTGTATGGGTTTTGATGTGTCACTAGTTCCTGGAATCCTACCTGCCGTGTGGTCTAGACCATTAGGCCTCTCTGGTTCACACTCCTCACCCTTGCGTATCGCTGCTCTCTCTCTCTCTCTCTCTCACACCCTTGTTTCAAGGTGACAGTGCGGAGCGGTGATGGGACCAATCCCAACAATGGTTGAAACGTCCACCGCATATCTTGCCCCAACCCCATGGGTCCCCACCTTAGCCGTTGGTACGTGGCGGTCATGGGCTAGCCTGCACTACAATGACAACTAGACAAGGATGATCTACCCGAACTTCCTCGGACCAGTGGTTTATAGCCTCTATGTCGGTGTGGAACGACACCTATGGGATCACAAGAATCCCTACTACGGTTGCCGGGGCACGGGGTTGCGAGAAGAGCAGGATTAGTAACCAGCACGAGGATCGTTTACCCAGGTTCGGGCCGCGAGGATGCGTAAAACCCTAGTCCTGCTTTGGTGGGTGTATTTCAGAGAGTTCTTGAGCTCTCGAACTAGCTGTGGTGAGTGTGTGGTTCGAAAGAGCCGAATCCTCCTCCAGTATGCCATGGGCCTCCTTTTATAGTCGAAAGGGGTTGCCACAGTGGCACACATGAGGTGGAAAGGTGCATAGTGCTATGAGCTTATCGCTCGTATTACAGGACAAGACGCATTTAATGCGTAGCTTAGGTGTCCCCCAACTTTATCGGGGACGGGGGCGAGGCCCGTCCCGCCCGTCGCCGCTCCTCCTCGCTTCGACACGCGCCCTAGCCAGCGAGGCATGCGGTGCCATGTAGGCAGGCAGGCAGCTGGGGTGGCGCGGTGGTGGAGCCTCCACGAAGATCTGCATGCCGCCACGCAGGCGGTTGACGAGTTGGCCCGGGAGCTGCATGTTGCCACGCAGGTGCCTGCTCAGCTGGTTGAGCTGGCGGCTGCATGCGAACGGCGGTGGAAACTTGGTTGGCGCGGGCCTGGTGGTGGCCCTGCTGGCGTCCTTGGTGAGGGCCTTGCCGGGTGGCCCGACAAGGGTCTTGCCGTGGCGCACTGTCGTCCCCGGCAAGGACCTTGCCGGGGGTCTGGCGGCCTTCCTCGGCAAGGATCCTGCCGAGGATCGTCGTCTTCTAATCCTCATCTGATCTTGAGTGTTCCTTGTCTTCACAAAGATCTGCATGCCACCATGGAGGTGCCTCCCAAGCCCTGGCCCAACGTGATGTTGGGGACCGTGGGCTCAAGGGTGGCTCGCTCTGTTGGTGTGGGGCGAGCTGCCCCGGCAAGGGTCTTGCCGGGGATGCTGAGGCTGCCCCGGCAAGGGTCTTGCCGGGCGAACTTGCTTCGTCCCTCTGCTCTTTGTGGTCTTGGCCTTGGCGTTGCTCTGGTTATCTTGGGCTTCGGTCTTACCTTGGCTCACCTCCCCTGTTCTGCTTGATGTGACCGTGGGCGCGGCTCCGACTGCCCACGCACAGGTAAAGGGGTACAAAAGTGCGCCCCTTCTTTTGTATACCGACAGGAGCCCCCGGGCCTGGGCCACACATAAGCGCAACACTTTGTTGGGCCAGGCCCAAAACGGTGCGCGAGCAGGCGGGGCGGTTTCTACCGCGGTAAAACTTTTGACGCGCTGCGCTTCCCACGACCCGCGCGCGGCGCGGCGTGGCGTGGAGGGGTGCGCGTGACGTGGGCGGCATGCGTGGGGCGGTTCCTGCACGCATGCGTCATATCGCAGTAAATGGGCAGCTCGCGCCTTCCCCATGAAAGGAGGGAGGCGTGGAGGCGTGGCTTATTTACTGCGCGAGGCCGGGTTGCGGTCTCCAAGGTGTCCACACCCCACGATCTCGGGGTGGGGAGAGGTCGCTTCACCCCTCCCCTCGATTCTGCACGCTTGCCACACGTCCTCCATGCGCTTGGGGTAGCAAGCGGTGGAGGCGGGAAACCGGGCCATCACTGGTTGGGGCAGTGGGTCGGTCTCGATTCCCTGCGCCTCTGGTGGCTGGATTGGCTGAGCGGGGCAGCCGAGCCCCGACCCCGCCCCTTTATAAGGAGGGGGAAGGGGGGAATGGCATCCCGCACTCTTCTGTCATCTATCTCCTCCTGCTTCCGCTTCTTCCTTTCACTCGCCATGGAGAAAGGGAATCCTGGTCCTTCGTCGGTGGCGGCGAGGGTCGCTGCTCGACAGCGCGCCCCTCCCCCTCCTGAGCCTGTGGTGGTGGAACCGACTGCGAGGGGGCGAGGCCGTGGGCGAGGCCGGGGCAGAGGTCGTAGTGCTCAGGGAAGAGGAGGACGGGGCGGCGCGCCGGCTTCACCCCCGCCAATGATGCCTTTTCTGATGGAAGGCCATGTTGGAGACCAGCCACGCGAGTTCTTCATCAGGCTGCGCCGGCCTCCGCGTCGCCGTCTTCGTCTTCCCGCCCTGTTTGCTCGGGAGATGGAGCGCGACCCGCCCCAATCCCTCAGATTGCACATGAGGGGCTGTGGGAATGGGGGCACGCGGGTCGACGTCGACTTCCCGGCTCCTAGGGTCATGTACCTCCGTCGTGGATGGAAGACGTTCGCTCGCATCCGCAGCCTGACGGCGGGGCTCGTCCTCTACTTCAAATTAATGGAGGACGGCTTGCTCTCCGTCAAGGTCTTCGGAGACTTCAGGACTCGCCTGAAGTGCTGCATGGAGAGCTCCTCCGACGGAGATTCCGATGATGGAAGCTCTTCCTCGAGCGAAAGTGATGAGGAGGACAGCGGGGCAGATGATGGGGACGAGTCCGACTAGGCGCCGGACGCCCCGCGCCTGGGCGGGTGCGGCAGCAGCAGCATCTGCACCTGGCCGCTCCTCCGGCCGAGTTTGCTGGGGGTGGGGCCGGCTCCTTGAACTTCTCGGGGCCGTCTCCTTGGGCGGCTGGCGTTGGGAGGTTGCGGAAGAGGAAGAGGGCGGGCAGCAAGGCCGTCAACTCGGAGTACGCGGGCACCGACGCCTTCATCGCGTACGGCTGGTCCTGCCGCCTCGTCTTCCAACTCCTTTCCCGGCACCATCATCACCGGCCTGCACATGGGCGGCCACCGAGGTGTTCTCTTGGTGCTTTCTGCTGCTCGTAGCTTGCCTAGGCGCCCCTTCTGCCCTTTCGCCTCCCTGACCTGCCTCCTGAGGAGAGGGACAAGAAAGGGATCACAGGCATCTTATCTCTTTTTAATCTGTAAGCCTTCAGGCCTTGTTAAATTTAAAGCTTGTAATCCCCCTTGTTCATGTTTTTCATTCTATACAGACTGTACCTGTGTGGGATGCTTTTAATGAAAAAGGGATGTTTGCCGGGTTTTTTGTTCATGGGTAGACCCCGCGACAAGGAGCGAATCCTTGTTACAATTTAAGATAAACGTTTTCACCCGGCAACAGGCCTTGCTGTCCCCCCACTTCGCTCGACCATTCTCGCGCCCTTGGCGGAAGCAAGGATGAAGCGGGCTTAGGCTCCTCATTCTACTTCCTTGCCACCGTGACTACAACCAAATCCGGGCCCAGGAGATAATCCTTGGGTATAGAAAAGGGGAGCACGGTGGCCTAGAAATAAAACGAGGTTTCACATATCCCAGTCCCGTTCCGAAATGCATGATAGAGGATGAAAGACTTATCTGGATCTGCAGCCCCCGGCAACCTTGTCTTGCCGCGGTTGGATCCTTGTGCTTGTAGCCCCCGGCAACTCTGGTTTGCCGGGGTCGGGACGCCGGTCTGTTTCCTTCCTTCCAAGTAGCTCAGCATAAGTGCTCATGTGCCCTGCGAACCAAAGGAGGACAGAAAAGAAACAGATAGACGTGCACCCGACCTCTAGGCTAGGGGTTAGTCGCCGCTAAGCACTATCAACCCTAACCAAGGAAGAGACTCGACCTAGCATGCATGCTATAACTTAGGGCGCCAGCGCTTCATTTATTTATGCTCAGGGTCTGCGCCTGGCTTTGTACAAAGGGTTACATGCCTTGCCGGCAAAGCTTGTACAAAAGGTGGCTTGCCGGGAGGCCCGGCAAGCCGCGCCTTATGGGTAAAACTTGCGAAGATGCTCGATGTTCCAGGAGTTGCTCACTGGGACAGCATCTTCGGTCTCCAGGCGGACTGCGCCGGGCCTGGTGACTCGTATTACCCGATAAGGGCCTTCCCACTTTGGCGTCAACTTGTTGGAATTCTTGGCCGACTGAACGCGCCGAAGAACAAGGTCGCCTTCCTCAAAGCTTTGGGCATGAACCTTGCAGCTATGGTAGCGGCGCAAGGCTTGCTGGTAGCGTGCTGCTCTCACAGCCGCCCGAAGACGATCTTCCTCAAGGAGCATCGCATCATCTTGGCGCAACTGCTCTTGCTCAAGCTCATCATATGCGAGCACTCGAGGTGACCCGTATATGAGTTCCGTGGGGAGAACTGCTTCTGCCCCGTATACCAGGGCAAAAGGTGTCTGGCTGGTGGCTCGATTTGGCGTCATCCTGATCGACCAAAGAACCGCCGGCAATTCATCAATCCAGCGCCTTCCGCTCTTGCGCAGCTTGTCAAAAGTCTTTGTTCTTATGCCTCGCAACACTTCAGCATTTGCCCTCTCCACTTGGCCGTTGCTCCGTGGGTGTGTGCCACGGAAGCAAAACGGACCTTGCTGCCGAGATCTTGAATGTATTGCATGAAGGTGTGGCTTGTGAACTGCGTGCCGTTGTCGGTGATGACTCTGTTTGGCACACCAAAACGGCAGACCAGTCCCTTGAAAAACTTGACAGCTGACTGAGCAGTCACCTTTCTCACTGCTTCCACTTCCGGCCACTTTGTGGACTTGTCAATTGCAACGTACAAGTACTCAAAGCCCCCAACAGCGCGGGGGAAAGGGCCCAGTATATTGAGCCCCCAGACCGAGAATGGCCAGGAGAGAGGGATTGTTTGAAGGGCTTGAGCTAGTTGATGAAGCTTCTTTGAATGGAACTGACACGCTTCACACTTGGTTACTAGTGCCGTCGCATCCTGGAGGGCGGTGGGCCAGAAGAAACCTTGCCGGAACACCTTTCCGGCAAGGGCCCTCGACCCTATGTGGGAGCCACATATGCCTCCATGTATCTCTGCCAACAGCTCCAGTCCTTCCTCCCGAGGGACACACTTCAATCTCACGTCGTTCGGCCTTCTCCTGTACAGGACGTCGTCGACGAACTGGTACAGGGTGGACCGGCGGGCTACTTTTTCCGCTTCCTCCTGTTCCTCAGGAAGTTCCCCAGTTTGGATGAATCGGACAGTATGTTGTGCCGATGCCGGAGCCTGGGGCTCGACGGCAAGGACAAAAGGCATTTCCTCAGCCATGGGCGTGGCTGTCTCCATGGACAGGGCTTGACGCCCTGCCGGAGCCAGTTGCCCTTTGGCAGGCTTAGCGTCCGTGGCAGTACCCTTGCCGGCGACCCCAGGGGGCTCGGTAGGAAAGTACTTGCCCGGACCTGACTTCCTCCGTTTGATCTGCCCCGTTGATGGTTCGACGGATGGTTGAGTTAACCGGAGCAAAAAGGTACCTGGTTCCACAGGTAGCTTGAATGCAGCATGCTTTGACAGGTAATCGGCGATGTCGTTCTCCATTTGGGGGACGTGCTCTGCTTGGATACCGTCAAAGCGTTCGTCCAGCTTCCTCACCTCATCTACGTAAGCCTCCATCAATGGGCTCTGATAATCCTTGTTGACCTGTCTGACAACGAGCTGCGAGTCACCCTTGACGATGAGCTTCTTAATCCCGAGGTCTGCCGCGATCCTGAGACCGGCAAGCAGCCCTTCGTATTCCGCAGTGTTGTTGGTGGACATCTCCCTGGGAAAGTGCATATAGAACACGTACTTGAGGTGCTCTCCGGTGGGCGCGACAAGTAGCACGCCGGCACCAGCGCCTTGCAGCGAGAAAGCCCCATCAAAGTACATGATCCAGTCGCGCTCTGCTTCCTTGCCGGGGAGAGTGGTCTCCTAGATTTCTTCGTCAGGCGTTGAGGTCCATTCTGCAATGAACTACGCCAAGACTCTGCTCTGGATTGTCGAGGTACTTTCAAACTTCAAACCAAAACTTGACAACTCCAAGGCCCTTCCACAATCCTTCCGGTTGCATCTGGGTTATGCAGTATCCGTTGCAATGGGAGGTGGGTGACGATAGTGATCTCGTGGGCTTGGAAGTAATGACACAACTTCCTCGAGGCCATAAGGAGGCCGAAGAGCAATTTTTGCACACCGGCATACCTCGACCTAGCCCCCTGCAAGAGGGAGCTGACAAAGTAAACCGGGTGCTGCATCATCTTCTTCTTCCGCACCACCTCGCCTGACTGCGCAAGCACTGCCTCGGTGGCGTCGGATCCTGCCGGGGGCCCTGCCTTGCCGGCACCAGGCCCTGCCGGGGGGATCCTTGGCTTTCCATCCGCTTTTTCTGCCGCGGCCACTGCCTCTTCGTCAACCTCTCTCTGCGCCACCAGTGCGGCACTGACCACTTGATTCGTCGCCGCTAGATACAACAGCAACGGCTCTTGTGGTTTAGGCGCAACCAGTATTGGCGTGGAGGAAAGGTATTTCTTCAGATCCTGCAACGCCGCCTCGGCTTTCGGGGTCCAGTCCATTGGGCCTGCCTTCTTCAAGATTTTGAAGAAGGGAAGGGCACGCTCGGCGGACTTGGAAATGAATCGGCTCATGGCGGCGACGCAGCCAGCGAGCCGACGCACGTCTTTGATCCGCTTGGGCACCTCAATCTGCTCAATAGCCTTGATTTTGTCTGGGTTTGCCTCGATCCCGCGCTGCGATACAAAGAATCCGAGAAGCTTGCCGGACGAAACGCCAAAGACACACTTCTCAGGGTTCAGCTCAAGGTTGATCTTGCGCAGGTTGGCAAATGTCTCTTCCAGATCTTGCACTAGAGTTGGCCCGTCCTTGGTTTTGACCACTATGTCATCCATGTATGCCTCCATATTTCTATGGAGCTGAGGTTCAAAACCAATTTGGACTGCTCTTGCAAACGTCGAGCCAGCACTCTTCAACCCGAAAGGCATCCGTAAAAAGCAATACGTACCACATGGGGTGATGAATGCTATCTTTTCTTCATCCTCTCTTGTCATGAAGATTTGGTGGTAGCCCGAGTAGGCGTCGAGGAATGATAACAGATCACACCCGGCCGTGGAGTCAACAATCTGGTCGATGCTCGGCAACGGGAAGGGGTCCTTAGGACAAGCCTTATTGATATCTGTGTAATCAATACACAACCTCCACTTCCCATTCGCCTTGCGCACCACTACCGGATTGGCCAACCACGTCGGGTGGAGCACTCCTCTCACCAAACCTGCCGCTTCCAACTTCCTGATCTCCTCTGTGATGAACTCCTGCCTCTCCAGAGCCTGCTTTCTGACCTTCTGCTGGACGGGCCGCGCATGAGGGCAGACAGCTAGGTGGTGCTCAATCACCTCCCTGGGAACACCGGGGATGTCGGATGCTTGCCATGCAAACACGTCGACATTCGCCCGCAGGAAGGTGATGAGCGCGCCTTCCTATTTGCTGTCGAGGGTGGAGCCTATGGTGAAGGCCCCTCCCGTGCCATCTTCCGTGGCGGACACCTTCTTGGTCTGCGGTGGCTCGGCTCTGGATTTCTTCCTCTTGCCGGCAGAGCTCTCTGGCACGTCCTCGACGGTAGCATAGCACTCCGAAGAGGCGTGCTTGCCGGAGTGGGTGTGAGAGGTCTTGCCGGGCTTTCTCTTCCCTTCCGGGCCTTCAGCAGCAGGAGCAGGTGCCTTGACGGCAGCTGCTGCAACTGCTTCCCGGTAGAGTTGGTCGGCGCAGATCAGCGCGTCCTTCTTGTCGGAGGGGACGAAGATGATGGTCAACGGCTCGGGCATTTTTAGCATGTTGTAGGCATAGTCTGATGCCGCCATGAACTTGGCTAGTGCCGGGCGGCCGAGGATCCCGTTGTAGGGCAAGGGGATCTTGGCCACGTCGAAGATGATCCTCTCCGTCCTGTAGTTCAACTCCCCTCCAAACGTCACGGGCAGTGTGACCTTCCCCATCGGCTGCCTCCTCCCTGGATTGACCCCTTGAAACGTACCCGTTTCCTCGAGGTCTCCATCAGGAATTTGCAGTCTTTTGATCACGACGGGCGAGATCAAGTTCAGGCCGGCCCCGCCGTCAACCAACATCTTGTTCACCTTGAGGTTGCGTATCATTGGTGAGACCAACAATGGCAAACACCCGACCGCGGTTGTGCGGTCAGGGTGGTCCTCGGCGTCAAAGATGAGGGGCGTGCTAGACCACTTCAGCGGCTTCTGAGCGTCGATCGACGGTTCCGTTGCTGTAATCTCACGTGCCCACTGCTTGAGCTGGCGGTGAGAAGTATGCAGCGAGGTGCCACCATCGACGCACATGGCCTCCGTAGCCTTATGGAACTCTTGCTCACCGAACTTGTTGCCCTCGTCGTGATCATCGTCTTCTTGTTTCTTGTCACGGCCCCGGGCGGGCCTCTCTTGCTGATTGTCCTTGCTGCGGCAGCCTCCTTGGCCACCACACTTCTTGCCGGATCCCTCGGCACCATCCTGGTCCTTCTCCTTGTCCCGCCTCTCGTACTCAGCTTTTTGCTTCTCAGCAAGCAGCTCGACCTGTCGGCAGTTCTGGAGGTCGTGGCCCTTGGTGTGGTGGATCTTGCAGTATTGCTTGCCGAAGCTTCCTAGCTTGTCGGTAGCCGCCAAGGCCCGGCAGGCGGTGCACTCGGCAATCTCCTTGCCGGGGGCGTCTGGCTTGACCTTCTTGGCTGCGCCGGTGTCGTCGGATCCTTCAACGGCAAGCACTGCCTTGCCTTTGCGTTTCCTGTTGCGACGCCGGCCCTTCTTCGTCGGGGTGGCGGCGTCTTCGTCGGTGGAGTCGGTTTCCGCACCGGCGTCTTCGCCGGGGTACTTCCTTCCCTCTTCAGCCCGGGCACACCTATCGGCCAGAACGTAGAGCTCGGCCACCTCCTTAACCTTGGTCATCGCCAGCTCTTCGCGCATCTTGCGGCTGCGCATGTTCTGATGGAACACGCTGATCGCAGCGGCGGGATGAACGTCGGGGATGTTGTACTGCACCCGGCTGAATCTCTGGATGTATTTGCGCAGGGTTTCCCCTTCCTTCTTGGGAATGATATGCAGATCAGTGGCCTGGCCATGAGCTTGGTGGCCTCCTGTGAAGGCGCCAACAAACTCATGGCACAGATCCGACCAAGAAGAAATGGAATCCACCGGCAAGTGCATCAACCAAGACATAACATTGGGCTTCAGTGCTAGCGGGAAATAGTTGGTCAACACCTTGTCGTCGCGAGCTCCAGTAGCCTGCATCGCGATGGTGTAGATACTGAGGAACTCGGACGGATGGGTCTTGCCAGTGTACTTCTCGCCGACGTCGGGCTAGAACGTGCGGTGGGACGGCCACTGGAACCGCCGCAGCTCACGGGTGAAGGCCGGGCAGCCCACCTCGTAAGGTAGGCCGCCGGAGCCCCCCGATGCTGGGTGGTCCATAGCGGGTCCCGCCCGCTTGTCCGACTGGTGGCGCGTTTCGCGTCGCCGCTCGATGGTGGTCCGAGCGTCTTCGTGAGCTCGTTCCCGAAGAACCTGGCGCTGGTTGCGGAGGGTCCGCGGGTCAGACGACGCTATGGAGATGTTATCACAAGCGTCGTCACGACGGGCCGACGCCCGCGGCGACTGGCGAGGAGGAGGAGGGTGCACCGTGGCCGCAGCTCCTCCGGTCCTCCCAACGCCAGCGTGGGGTGGCTCGGTGGAGTGCCGTCCCGAGGGCCCTGCCGACCGTGGATCGTCTTTGTTGGCGATGGCGACGAGGCTCCGGATGGTGGCCCTCCACTCGTCGAGCTTCTCTACAGCAGGAGGGAAGTCGAGGAGCAGCTGCGCGCGCGCCAAAGCTTCCGCTGGCATGGGCGGCGGCGACAGCTGCGTGGATCGCGGCGCGCTTCGACTTCTAACCACGTTAGAAGGAGCTCCGTTAAGATCCAGCGGCTGCGTGCCATTTTCGCCAGCACTTCGGCGGGCATGCTGAACTCCTTCATCTTGTGGACGACGCATGGGGCTCTTCCCATGGCGGTGCCCAGGGTCACCGGCATGGTGACGCTGCTCGTCGTGCATACCATGGGAAGAGCGCGTAGTGGTCACCGACGTGGGCGTCTTGGAGGTCGCTGCGCCGCCCGGGGGTGGCACAACGACACTTCTGGAGGGCTCCGCGCAGCCTGCGGGGGGTCCAGCTCCATCTTTGGATCTGGCGACGTGCGGCCGGTCGTCTGGCGCACGAACGACGCTGCTCGCCAGGCTCTGACTGCCAGAGCGATGCTGGTGTCCGCGGACCGCGGCCCGGGTCCTGTCCTCGACCGGCCCACTGCTCGCCCGCACTGGCACGGGCCGTTCGGCTCCCAACGAGCCGATCGCCGTGGCCGTCTTCTTCTTGGGAGCCATGGCGACGAATAACCGCTAGGCTAGCTACTAGACCAGATTCTCACAATTGCGCCCCCTACCTGGCGCGCCAAAGATGTCGGTGTGGAACGACACCTATGGGGTCACAAGAATCCCTACTACGGTTGCCGGGGCGCGGGGTTGCGAGAAGAGCAGGATTAGTAACCAGCACGAGGATCGTTTACCCTGGTTCGGGCCGTGAGGATGCGTAAAACCCTAGTCCTGCTTTGGTGGGTGTATTTCAGAGAGTTCTTGAGCTCTCGAACTAGCTGTGGTGAGTGTGTGGTTCGAAAGAGCCGAATCCTTCTCCAGTATGCCATGGGCCTCCTTTTATAGTCGAAAGGGGTTGCCACAGTGGCACACAGGAGGTGGAAAGGTGCACAGTGCTATGAGCTTATCGCTCGTATTACAGGACAAGACACATTTAATGCGTAGCTTAGATGTCCCCCAACTTTATCGGGGACGGGGGCGAGGCCCGTCCCGTCCGTCGCCGCTCCTCCTCGCTTCGACACGCGCCCTGGCCAGCGAGGCATGCGGTGCCATGTAGGCAGGCAGGCAGCTGGGGTGGCGCGGTGGTGGAGCCTCCACGAAGATCTGCATGCCGCCACGCAGGCGCTTGACGAGTTGGCCCGGGAGCTGCATGTTGCCACGCAGGTGCCTGCTCAGCTGGTTGAGCTGGCAGCTGCATGCGAACGGCGGTGGAAACTTGGTTGGCGTGGGCCTGGTGGTGGCCCTGCTGGCGTCCTTGGTGAGGGCCTTACCGGGTGGCCCGGCAAGGGTCTTGCTGTGGCGCGCTGTCGTCCCTGGCAAGGACCTTGCCAGGGGTCTGGCGGCCTTCCTCAGCAAGGATCCTGCCAAGGATCGTCGTCTTCTAATCCTCATCTGATCTTGGGTGTTCCTTGTCTTCACAAAGATCTGCATGCCACCATGGAGGTGCCTCCCGAGCCCTGGCCCAACATGATGTTGGGGACCGTGGGCTCAAGGGTGGCTCGCTCTGTTGGTGTGGGGCGAGCTGCCCCGGCAAGGGTCTTGTCGGGGCTGCTGAGGCTGCCCCGGCAAGGGTCTTGCCGGGTGAACCTGCTTCGTCCCTGTGCTCTTTGTGGTCTTGGCCTTGGCGTTGCTCTGGTTATCTTGGGCTTCGGTCTTACCTTGGCTCACCTCCCCTGTTCTGCTTCATGTGACCGTGAGCGCGGCTCCGACTGCCCGTGCACACGTAAAGGGGTACAAAAGTGCGCCCCTTCTTTTGTACACCGACAATCTATTTAGCTCGACAATATTAGATTGTTAGCTTGATTTAGCTGGTACATATTTCTCTAGTGGGCCTGTATTTTTAAGAAAAAAATGTAGGGTTATCCATCAATCCTATGAACATTTATTAAGTTTGATTTCATTTTGATAATGAATTTGTGCAGAATGAGATGATGCAAGTTGGAGGGAATGAGGCGGTGTCACCGCTTCCCCTGGTAAATGGGTTTAGTGCCAAAAAAATCATATGAATTTGAGCTTAAATGTTTCAATACGATTAAATTGGGCGTGGATGCTTAGAGCATCTCCGGCCGTTCGCCCCCAGGGGCTAGAAAAAAGCGCCGCTTGGGGGCGAACCGGCGATATTTTCAGCATGCGGGCGATCAGGTTCCCAGCTACCGCCCCTAGGTCGCCCCCAGACGCCCTTTTTGTAAAAATTTTAAAAAATACATTCGGCCAAAATTCGGCAAACATGACATAGATTCGGCGATATTTAGGCGTTTCATAGTTTTTTAATATAAAAACATATAATCTACTAAAAGAAGAAAGCAAAGGGCTGGTACCATGCCTACAGGTCGAAGAACCTGCTGAAGGCGTCGTAGTCGCCGCCATGGTCGTCCTCCTTCTGCTTCTTCACACCGCTGCTGGACCCCTGCCCGAGGTCACCCTGGCGGACTGGTTTGGCCGGCGGTGACGGTGCCTCGTCGTCGCTGTCCTCGAGGATGACGACGCCTCCCTCATCGCGACCACGGCGTCGTGCGGCGATCTCCTCTAGGGCGCGGCACTGGCGCTCCATCTCCAGCCGCGCCCAGTCCTCCCACACCCACTTCATGGCGGCCTCGTCGTTGAGTGCGCCCATGTCAGCGTGCTCGCTCTTCACGGGGGCGAGCCCCAGCTCTGTCTTCGGTTTGACGAGGCGGGAGGTGCTCGAGGAGGCGCCACCCATGAGGAATCAATGGAAGGCTGACCTGCGGGAGCCTTGGCATTGATTCCTCGCGGGAAACCGAGATGATGAGGACGGCGAGGCGCGGGGGTCGCTGACTTGGCGGGTCCTCCGACGCCAGCTTCAGGCCTAACCGGCGAAAATTGGGTTCCTGGGGGCGTGACTGGGCCTTTTTTGAGCGCCGGCGCTAGAAAATGGCCTTGAGGGGGGGGGGGGGGCTGTTGGGGGTGCGGCTGAAGATGCTCTTAGAGTGACACAACACATGCCTTGGCATGGCATGGTGAACGAGCCTTCCTATAGCTTCTGCGTGGTCCCATCATGATTGAAAAAACTAAAGCTACTAGTCGTCAACCCGTGCACATGCACGGGCTAGCACAATCGAATGCAAACATCTTGGTGATTAATATAGTTTAGAAAAATAGTAGGTCATATAGATCACTGCATTTAATAAGAGGAATGGACAATCTAAGCAAGTCAGTTAGAACACCTTATTAATATTGTACCTACAGATATGAATGGACAATATAAGAAACTGAGCATCTGAAAACTTGTAGTGCAATTCGGCCACAAACTTACCAATAAGCTCCAGATGGACCCAAGGTAAAATAATAGATCAAACAATGCACTAATGATCAGGTTTAAGATCACATATGCTTTTACAATGGCATTTTTAAGATTCAAAATGCTAATATTGATAGTCTCTTAATATGATCTAGTACTGAGCTTGACACTTGGTAACATATTACTCTGAAGACAGTAAAAAGTCATCTTGTACATTGTATTGGAAATGAAGGATAGTGGGACATCACAAAATTAGAATCTTGCAACTTATATAGAAATATAGACGCATGCTTAAATTTCAACGAATACATGCATTTTTTAATATGAAAAATATTCCTAATATTTTACTAACATAGCAGACATACAAAGGAATCATTCATCATCCACTATTTAAGTGGCCATGAGCCCCATGAGCATGCATCATCCACTATTTAAGTGGCCATGAGCCCCATGAGATCGAATCGACATTTGGAACTTCATAATATTGTAGTAACATAGGAGGCGTACAAAACAACAATACATCATTCGCTATTGAACTGGCAGTGAGACCTATGGGCAACAATATAAATTTGGAAGTTGTTAATAATGCATGTAGATTTATATCCTTCTATCTATTTTCTTTCGTATCCCCATCATTGGAGTAAAATGAAATACACTTTAGTATTTATAGCTGCAAGGTATGATGTGGCCAGCTACCAAACATTGATAAATTTGACCCAGATAATAGTAAACCTTTTTATCAAGCAATCAACCACATAGTGTATCATAGAGAGAAAGAGAAAGATATGATGGACAAATTGTCATATTTAAAAGATAGTTTTCACACCATCCCAAAAGCTATTCTAAATAGCAGTGAGGTCCCTGGGTTACCTTCCCAGATAATGCTGATCTCGAAATTTATCCATATATAACTAATAAACATGTATTGAAATTGAGAGCTATGGTTGCTTCTGTTTCAGGCAAGAGGCCATGGTGTATATCCATATATCTAGGAACCAAACATGTCTTGAAAGTGTCAATGCAAGATATGGGGGTCACCATTGTATTAAATATTTTTTCATTAGAACTTACAACTTATTTATGAATTATGGACATTAAGGGCACACTGTCACTGGAAATAAAGCAGAACAATCAAGCTAAATGAAACACATAGATTAGGTAATTCTGGAAGGGAAATTACAACTCGCTCTGGTCATATACAACTTCCTTCAACATATACCTTTAGCGCCATTGTCGATCAAGGCCTCTTCTCTAATGTTAACCACTCGTTGCAAATTTTATCCAAACACTAATTGGTTTGATCGATGAAATCTAGTCTTGGAATTGGTTGTTATTGCAAAAAGAAGCTCAGATGGTTACATTTAAATCATCTTTTACATGAAAACACTGAAAAACTGGCATACTTCTTATTGTAATAATTCATATGCAAAAAGTAACAGATGATTGAAGCATCCGATCCTGATTTAAATGGAAATTAGAATAAATCATGTCAAAGAATTAATCCAACTTTGCGCTACAACAGCCTTATTATGTCAGTATATATCCATATTAAGTTGGAAATTAAGGAGATCTACTGAGTATTACCTTGGCTGTATGACCTGAGTGCATATATAAATCTCCTCAAGCCTAGTTAATATGGATGGAGTCCTCATCGTCTAAAAAAAATCATAATCCTTAGAAATTGTCAACGCCAGAAAGAAAATAATCACAGCCAGTACTTTGTAATATGCAGAAGGAATAGAGTTTATCCGGTTTTTAAATCTGACAGAAGAATTGGTGAGCATGCTATTGAGCTATAGTATCAATGAAAGGAAATAGCCAATGGAACAAACTAATACATCTAGAAGAAATTTAGCATCCAATTTATCACATAAGGGAACTGAAGCTCAAGCAAAGATAAGGTCTATATCAAGGCCACGCAACACTCGGCAACAATCAGCCGAGTTAATAGCCAGATGCTAATAGATTGTTGCAAAGAAAACCTGGGGATGGTAATGTGTAGATGGATGGTCCAGGAAGAGCGACAACATGTATACATATATACATTTGTAAATACACATAGTGATTACTAATCTGAAGTAATTACCCACAACATTTGACTCATGCTGCAGGGCAGAAATCGGCGCATACTTAGCAAGTTGAGTTACTGTTACAACTGGAAACATGCGTGCAAATTCAGGTAAAAGATAATTTCTCCATCATCCAAATGCATGATTATAAAAATATTTTATGAAACTGAAAGATAATTGTTAAGATAGGAAATCAACATATTATTGTCACACTCCTACATTGCTTCAGCTTAGTAAAACCAAAAAATGCTTGATCATTCAGCAACTTGTTTGGAACTCAAGCTAAAAGTTTGCGTGGCTTCAAATCTTCTTAGGTGAAATGACCAAATATATGTGTTATATTTGGTCGTCAGTTTAGATTCTTGACTAAGCCAGTGAATATATTACAAAAGACAGGATTACTTAAATTAGTATACTCAAGTTATCCAAGCATAGCAAGAAAATAATGGAAGAATCTGTCAATAAACAAATATAAGCGCATGTTCATTGTACAGAGAAACAATGGATTTATACATTGATTTCCCCCTAAAAAAAAGATGTAATTACATGGCAACACGAAGAGGAATACAGAGAGGTAGAAACCTATGGAGAGGTCAGTCAATTTGGTACCTACATAAGCCAAAATTCAAGTTAAACCTGCAATAGAAAGAGCAGTTGCAATGTGATCAACGACGCGACCATACTGAAATTGCAGGTGGTTAAAATAATTTAAAATTCTTGATAAAGAGTACACATCATATTTTCAATTTAGCTACAAATAGTATGTCAGTGATTAAGTTAGCTCATATATTTTTCTTACGTTTGCTAGTTTAGAGTACTGTCTGAAGACACAACTGTCATGTTTCGCTGACAATATTTGGATCATTATAAACGTACATAGCTCGCCACTTTAAATAAGGAAATCAAAAAAGGGAATTGTCATATCATGGCTAAAAATATATTATCATATCTGTATAGGTAGCATCTATAAAATCTGAATCCTTGAACTTCAAAAGAAAGATCATGCATATTGTTACAAATGGACCTAGAAAAAATGGATTCCATGATTGATGTAAATGCAGTTAACACACTCTTACTGCCGGGTGAAATTTTATGCGATGCAGACCACCTAGTTGGCTCTCATCTTCTCCCCCATATAATCTGATAAACAGAAGTGTTGATGAGACGTTATGGATCAACATGATAGGTCCAGAGATTATGTGACCGCATTGGAGGCTTGCTGTAGTTGATACGATTTGCAGTAGCAGTTACCATGGTAGTAGAGCACAAAGCTTGGCAAACGTTAGAGCACGCATGGGTTACTGTGGCACTTGGCACGTGCACCCTGCAGTGCAGTATCGACCGTGTAATAGCCATTGGCTATGGCAGCCATAGCCTCAATTAATCGATGGCCTGGACAGGACGCACTGCAAGGATCCTCTTTCCTATTGAAAACATGAGTTACAGGACAACATGAGGTTCCCAATCCTTGTGTTTTCTCTCTCTTTTCACTACAGATTGATCACAGTTCAGGCAAATTCTTTCTTCCGAAGTCGCGCTGAGCAATGAGTCTAGCTCAATTTCATTATTTATTGGCGACTGCATTCATTTACATCACAGATGAAAACCACAGAGCAAACCAATTGTAAGTGGGTCAAAGTTTTTATGAACCTGTGATTAGATGAATGGCTGAAAGCACCTGCCCGACAACCTGTAGATATCTACAACATCTGACGCCTAATATAAGAGAACTAAACTGAAAAATCTGATATGGGCGAACGCAGAACTAAAACTGCTCCGTTCAAAATCATGTATCGTAGAAAGTGCAAATAATGAGTCGATTTCCAACGCTGAGAGTCTGAGACTGTTCTGAAATATCATCTAAGCCATTAGTAAATGTACAGAACGTAACTAAAACTTAATGAAGATAGCAAATCGAACTTTTTCCAAAGTTTTTAAGTCACATAGGGGGTAAAATTTCAAAGCGCATTAAGCTTGCAAGCAGAAGACAAAGTAATTAAAGGAGTAGGTAATCCATACGTACATTAGATTTTGAAGGTACATATAATAAGGTGCTTGGAAGTTGTTTCAGCCTCCTTTACTGGATGCTCGGCAGTTGTTTCGGCGAGATGCCGGAAGCCTTTAGCTTTCACTAACATCTCCGTCCAGATGGCCTGATTCCTTGCGCCCTCACGTCATTGTTATGGGAGTATAATATATTATGGAAATTCTGATGGTAGTTGAGAAGGCCGCGAGCTTGTATCCATGACTTGCACAGTTGCAGCAAAAGATATGCGCTTGTGATTGGATCTACGCCGGCATCTTCCACAGTCCACAGGTTGAACTCGAGACATTGGCTGCTCCTTCCCGACCACGGGACCATCCAGAATTGCAGAGAGATGGCGATAAAGGAATCTGCAAAGAGAAAATATTGAGCATGGGAGATGAGAGATTAGACGGAGATTAATTACATGCTAGATAAGGAAAGCTCGTCCTTTAAGATCTCTTACTTTTTTTCCCAAGATTCTGAGAGAATTGATTGCGTCAAGAGACAAAATCTGTGATGGCCTCAATCGTGTCCTTCAAGGATGGGAGATGAACTCGATTAGGGCCTGGAGTGTGACCTGCAGTGCCACCAGTCCAACGCGATTCCTCAACTCCCTCGATGGAAGACATAGGCGGGAGGGCATAGGAGGCGGAGGAGGAAGATAGCCCAACGGGGCAGAAGAGCTTTGGGGAATAAGAGTTTTGTATTGACAGGGAATTCAGCGGGGACTCCATAAGGGATACAACACGCATTTTTTTTTTAGGCTCATAAACGCAGAATTTTTGAGGGACTCATAACACGCAGATTAGTTGTGAAGATTTTCTAATGACGTGGGAATTTAGACAGAGAATTATATGATTTGATCTCCACCGTTATAACATGGTCCCACCAGTTGTGAAGATTTTCCAATTGACGGGTTGATCTTCACCGTTATAACATGGTCCCATCAGATTAACAGTTCTTAATTACTAATTAACATGAGAATTTATTGGGAGTCTGTAATTAGTATAAGTGTGTGTGTGTGTGTATATATATATATATATATATATATATATATATATATATATATATAATAGAGAGGATTCAAAATCACAACCTCGCTGGAAGTAAATATTAGGGTAGTTATTGCATATTTATCTTCAATAAAAAATTGAATTCAAAATTTTGTTTGAATACCTTTGAGAGAAAAATCCTTAACTTTTGAAATATTCCGGTAACCAGTTCTTACAGCTTTCTCGGTGAAACCATGTCCACGAAAAATAAAACCTTGATTTTTTTATTGAGAAATAAAACCTTGATGAGCACCCAAAGCTCCGACTTCCTGTGCACCACTCACATGCCTACACCTAGCCCATCAATATGAGAACATTGTTGCAATTGAACTGAAAATCCTGGAGGCAATGTCATGCAATGAATGACTAAACTTAGCATCACACAAGAGCATCTTCAATAGATGATCCAAAATTTGGCGGTCAAAACCGGAGATGTAAAATTTGGACCGTCAAAAGTGCGTTTTGGAGCTCCGAAAAAAGCTCAACTCCAACAAATGGTCCAAATTGATGGTCCAAAAAAGCAACTCCAATAAATGGTCCAAAATGAAGATGTAAATTTCTTAAAACGACAAACTACTAGTCCATTCAACATAGTTCAAGCATCAAATTCAACATAGTTTACTACTAGATAAACTACTCCTCATCGTCGGAGCTGCGCCTAGAACTCCTCCTTCTCCGGGTCGTCGCACCCCTCCTCCTCCTCCTCCTCCTCCTCCGAGAAGTCTGCCCAGTCCTCCTCGGAAGAGGACTCAATGGGGATCACCGTCGAGGGACCGGCCTCATCCTCCTTCTTCGCCCCCTTCTTCTTCTGCTCCGCCTCACGCTTCTAGTAGTACTCCAGCTCGGCCTGGACGTACTCCGGATGCTCCCGAGAAAACCTCTCCATCGCCTCCTTGTCGGTCTCGCCGGCACTGACGACAACCAACGGCTTCTTCGTCGAGATCTCCTTCATCTTGATGCCCTGCGGCACAAGCATCTCCGCTTCCGCCCGACTCTCGATCTCTGGGAAGTTGAGGTGCTCCCGAGGCCTCTCGGCATGCCACATCGCCACGTCGTAGGCACGCGTGGCCTCGTGGGTGGAGGGGTACGTGCCGATCCACCAACGCCTCCCGGCATCGGAGAACTCCACTCCGAAGTTACCGGAGGGCTTCTGCCTCACGCCGAAGAAGCCTGACTTGTCCTTCGGCATCTTCTTCGGCGCCATCGGAGAGCGGTGAGAGCGGTGGAGCGGTTGCGGCATGCGGCCGGGGCGGTGGCGGACGGAGTCGGGCGGGGCGGAGCTGCGGGGTGGCGGCGGCGTGCGGGGCGGTGGCGGACGGAGCCGGGGCGGGTCGGAGCTACGATGGGCGGGCCGGGGCCGGGCGGAGCTGCGGCGGGTCAGAGCTGCGGCGGACGGGGTGGGGCGGACGGGGCGGCGGCGTGCGCTGCGGCCACGGCCGGATCCGCGGCGGGCGGGCGGCGGGGCGGCGTGGAAACAGCGGCGGGGGGCGGGGCGGTGGCGGACGGGCGGGAGGTTGCGGGCGGGCGGGCGAGAAAGGAAAGGAACTGGCGGTTGGGCGTTCGCGGGGGCGCCTGATTTTAGACCAGATGCACCTCGTGATGTAAATTTGCACCGCGAGATGTTGTATTTTACATTACGAGGAGACTGCGGTCCAATTTTTTTAACATATAGACCGTCTGTTGGAGCTGCGTTTTTGGCCTCAGACAGTCCAAAAGTTAGTTACTTTTACATTTGGACCATCTATTAGAGATGCTCTTATATCTTCATAAAGTGCAAGTGGCGACTGATTGCCTTGCAACGGTTAAACACGTGAAAGAGGAATATACATCAAAGCCAAGAGTGCTGAGTTTTTAGAGATATGTTCTGTTCATGAAATGAGAGCGGCAAATTTCGAGGCACATGGTCTTGCAAAAGCTGCAGCCTCTTTAGAACCTGGTTGTTATGTGTGGCTTGTAGACACGCCTGACATTGCTTGTATTCCACATACTATACTAGATTCAATAAAGTTTTGTTCTCTCTCTCAAAAAAGAAAAACCCTTCACGTTACATGCAAAACCAATCACATGGGCCTTCACTTTTCCTATCAATGTAGCCATATATATGTAGGTTTTTTGTTATGAAAAACATCAAAGTACTTGGCCATATTAATAGTCAAGCACCTGATGCAAGGATTATTACAACAAAACGGGCTGTGAATCTACAG
Organism: Triticum aestivum; assembly: GCF_018294505.1. Lineage (NCBI taxonomy): Eukaryota > Viridiplantae > Streptophyta > Magnoliopsida > Poales > Poaceae > Triticum > Triticum aestivum. Next base: position 56,244,459 of record NC_057811.1, read on the forward strand.
AAGAGCTCACTATGGATCAGTTTGCCCTATGAAAGCTGAAGTTTTAACATTCCTGGCTCCTTCCAATTCAGCACAATCAATTAAGCATGTGAATATTGTTCCGGTTTCTTAGTTCAAATAGATCTGCACCTGGCAGTTATCAATGCCTCTTGTTATGTTACCACCTTCCCCTGCTCTTCTGGGACGTCCACAGCCACAAGTGGTGCTTCTTTGTGATGGGAAACATGTTCCATGTGGACAAACTGATAGGATGGTCCTGATATGCAACAAGAAGTAAACCGGGCATACGCAATTTGTGTATCCATCACAGTCGACTCTTTGCATTCTGTAAGAATGATACTGTCTGGTCGCACATCCTGGAGCGGATGACTTGAGCAACGCCTCCTGCTCCGCCATGTCAGCTTCTGGCGTGACCACTCTACCGGCGAGCTGCTCCTTTGACTGCAGATTCTGCTGGAGAAGGTGGTGGTTGTAGGCCGCATCGGCTTGCCCCCCCCCCCCCCTTCCCCGGAAGTGCTCCTGCAATGGGCATGGTCCTCGTTGATGGTCAAGGTGCAGTGCACCGACGAAGGTGGCGCGAAGGAGGAGGAGGGTCCCGCGGAGGAGGAGGAGGAGGAGGATGGTGGCACCGGCTCATCGTCGTTGGCCGCGTCCTCCATTGGGACGTTGTCGTCCTCCGGCTGCCTGCCGGCTAGCCAGCCGGCAGCAATGGCAGCCATCTCCTTCTTCTGTTCCGGTGTCAGCCCGTCCAGAGAGCTTTGGTGGGGGAGGAATCCATGGTGGGAGTGGTGTGGAGAGGGATTGGAGGCAGATGACTACGACTATGGCCAGGGCAGCGGTTTATATAGCAATGGCGGGCGACAGGGGGACGAACGGGTGGCGCTGGAGGAGACGTCTGGCAACCGCGTGCCATCAACGTGGGCGGCAGACGGACGGACGGGTGGCCATTATGCCGTTTGAACATATGGCAACTGGCTGCACTGGGAAGCGGTGCGGGCAGCCCTCTCTCGGCCGGCGCGCCGCTTCAATGCTGGCGCCAGTGAGTGATTGCGTCTGCTCTGGCCGGGCATGAATTCCGTCGCTGACGCTTTGGAGCGGCGCTGACCGAAAACGCACATAAGGGGGGAGGGTTTTTTGGCGGGCCATGGTGATCAGAAGCGGGATGGGATCGGTCTGGACTCCCGCAAAGCTTCCCCACTTTTGTCTCCGGTTTGCGGGAGAAAACGCGTCCGACCGTGCCACAGACAGATAAAAGACCACGTTGGAGGGCTTCCGCGCTCCGGACAGCGCGGTCCGGACGGTTGCGGGAGGTTTGAGGGTCGACGTTGAAGATGCCCTTAGCCATGGTATACACCACTAACTTGTTTACCACGACCAGTAAGTAGTGAATTGCTAGATATATGTTTTTTTGTATTAGTAAGATATATCCTAGTTTGGACCAGAGGAGATCAATGAAAGAGGATGGATGGAAGTCACAACAACGAGCTAGTCTCATTTGGTCCAGTGCGATGCCATGTGTCGGTGTACGTTTTTGTACCCTTTTACCTATGCACGGGCAGTCGGAGCCGCGTCCACGGCCACATCAAGCAGAGCAGGGAAGGTGAACTAAGGTAAAACCGAAGCCCGAGGCAGCCAAAGCAACGCCAAGACCAAGACTACAAAGAAGCAGAGGGGCGAAGCAGTTTCCCCCGGCAAGACCCTTGCCGGGGACGGCCTCAGCAGCCCCGGTAAGACCCTTGCCAGGGCAGCGCGCCCAAATGCCAACAGAGCGAGCCACCCTGGAGTCCACATCCCCAACACCATCGACCACGTTGGGCCAGGGCTCGGGAGGCACCTTTGTGGTGGCATGCAGATCTTTGTGAAGATAAGGAATACTCAAGATCAGATGAGGATTAGAAGACGACGACCCTCGGCAAGATCCTTGCGGAGGAAGGCCACTAGATCCCCGGCAAGGTCCTTGCCGGGGACGATAGCGCACCACGGCAAGACCCTTGCCGGGCCACCCGGCAAGGCCCTCAGCAAGGACGCCAGCAGGGCCACCGCCACGCCCGTGCCAACCAAGTCTCCACCGCTGTTCGCATGCAGCTGCCAGCTCAACCAGCTGAGCAGGCACCTGCGTGGCAACATGCAGCTCCCGGGCCAACTCGTCAAGTGCCTGCGTGGCGGCATGCAGATCTTCGTGGAGGCTCCACCACCGCGCCACCTCAGCTGCCTGCCTGCCTACATGGCACCGCATGCCTCACTGGCCAAGGCGCGTGTCGAAGCGAGGAGGAGCGGCGACGGACGGGACGGGCCTCGCCCCCGTCCCCGATAAAGCTAGGGGACACCTCAGCAGCGCATTAAATGCATCTTGTCCTGTAATACGAGCGATAAGCTCGCAATACCGTACGCCTTTCCACCTCCTGTGTGCCACTGTGGCAGCCCCTTTCGACTATAAAAGGAGGCCCATGGCGTATTGGAGAGGGATTCGGCTCTTTGGGACCGCGCACCCCACCATGGCTAGTTCAAGAGCTGAAGAACTCTCTGAAATACACCCACCAAAGTAGGAGTAGGGTTTTACGCATCCTCGCGGCCCGAACCTGGGTAAACGATCCTTGTTCTGATTACTAATCCTGCCCTTCTCACAATCCTGCGCCCCGACAACCGTAGTAGGGATTCTTGTGATCCCATAGGTGTCGTTCCACACCGACATCTTTGGCGCGCCAGGTAGGGGGCGCAATTGTGAGAATCTGGTCTAATAGTTAGCTTAGCAGTTCTTCGTCGTCATGGCTCCCAAGAAGAAGACGGCCGCGGCGGTCGTCTCGTTGGGAGCCGAACGGCCCGCGCCAATGCGGGCGAGCAGTGGGCCGGTCGCGGACAGGACCCGAGCCGCGGTCCGCGAGCACCAGCATCGCCCTGGCAGTCAGAGCCTGGCGAGCGGCGTCGTTCGCGCGCCGGACGACTGGCTGCATGTCGCCAGATCCAAAGACGGAGCTGGGCCCCCCGCAGGCGGCGCGGGGCCCTCCAGGAGGGTCGTTGTGCCACCCACGGGTGGCGCAGCGACCTCCAAGACGCCCACGCCAGCGACCACTGCGCGCTCTTCCCATGGTGTACGCGACGAGCAGCGTCCCACGCCGGTGACCCTGGGCACCACCGTGGGAAGCGCCGTGTGCGTCGTCCGCGGGATGAAGGAGTTCAACCTGCCTGCCGAAATGCTGGCGAAAATGGCGCGCAGCCGCTGGGTCGTGACGAAGCTCCTTCTAATGTGGTTAGAAGTCGAAGCGCGCCGCGATCCACGTAGTTGTCGCCGCCGTCCACGCCAGCCGAAGCTTTGGCGTGTGCGCAGCTGCTCCTCGACTTCCCTCCCACTGCAGAGAAGCTCGACGAGTGGAGGGCCACCATCCGGAGCCTCGTCGCCGTCGCCAACAAAGACGATCCGCGACCGGCGGGGCCCTCGGGTCGGCACTCCACCGAGCCACCACATGCTGGCGCTGGGAGGACCGGGGGAGCTGCGGCCATGGTGCACTCTCCTCCTCCTCGCCAGCTGCCGCGGGCGTCTGCCCGTCGAGGCGATGCTTGTGATAACATCTTAATAGCGTCGTCCGACCCGCGGACCCGCCGCGACCAGCGCCAAGTTCTTTGAGAACGAGCTCACGAAGATGCTCGGACAACTATTGAGCGTCGGCGTGATACACGCCACCAGTCAGACAAGCGGGCGGGACCCGCTATGGACCACCCAGCACCGGGGGGCTCCGGCGGCCTGCCTTACGAGGTGGGCTGTTCAACCTTTACCCGTGAGCTGCGGCAGTTCCAGTGGCCGTCCCACCGCACGTTCAAGCCTGACGTCGGCGAGAAGTACACTGGCAAGACCCATCCGTCCGAGTTCCTCAGCATCTACACCGTCGCGATGCAGGCGGCCGGAGCTCGCGACGACAAGGTGCTTGCCAATTATTTCCCGCTGGCAATGTAGCCCAATGTTATGTCTTGGTTGATGCACTTGCCGGCGGATTCCATTTCTTCTTGGTTGGATCTGTGGCATGAGTTCGTTGGCGCCTTCACAGGAGGCCACCAAGCTCATGGCCAGGCCAGTGATCTACACATCATTCCCCAGAAGGAAGGGGAAACCCTGCGCAAGTACATCCAGAGATTCAGCCGGGTGCAGTACAATATCCCCGACATTCATCCCGCCGTTGTGATCAGCGCGTTCCATCAGAACGTGCGCAACCGCAAGATGCGCGAAGAGCTGGCGATGACCAAGGTTAAGGACGTGGCCGAGCTTTACGTTCTGGCCGACAGATGCGCCTGGGCCAAAGAGGGAAGGAAGTACCCCGGCGAAGACGCCGGCGTGGAAACCGACTCTACTGACGAAGACGCCGCCACCCCGACGAAGAAGGGCCGACGCCGCAACAGGAAACGCAAGGGCAAGGCCGTACTTGCCGTCGAGGTGTCTGATTACACCGGCGCTGCCAAGAAGGTCAAGGCAGACGGCCCCGGGAAGGAGATTGCCGGGTGTTCCGCTTGCCGGGCCTTAGCAGCTGCCGACAAGCCAGGGGGCTCCGGCAAGCAATACTGCAAGATCCACCGCACCAAGGGCCACGACCTCCAGAACTCCCGGCAAGTCGAGCTGCTTGCTGAGAAGCAAAAAGCCGAGTACGAGACGCGGGACAAGGAGAAGGGTCAGGACGGTGCCGAGGGATCCGGCAAGAAGCGTGGCGGCCAAGGAAGCTGCCCCGGCAAAGACAACCAGCAAGGGAGGCCCGCACGGGGCCGTGACAAGAAACAAGAAGACGATGATCACGACGAGGACGACGAGTCCGGTGAGCAAGAGTTCCAGAAGGCTACGGAGGCCATGTGCGTCGATGGTGGCACCTCGCTGCATACTTCTCACCGCCAGCTCAAGCAGTGGGCGCGTGAGATTACAGCAGCGGAGCCGTCGTTCGACGCTCAGAAGCCCCTGAAGTGGTCCAGCACGCCCCTCATCTTCGACACCGAGGACCACCCTGACCGCACAACCGCGGTCGGGTGCTTGCCATTGTTGGTCTCACCAACGATACGCAACCTCAGGGTGAACAAGATGTTGGTTGACGGCGGGGCCGGCCTGAACTTGATCTCGCCTGTCGTGATCAAAAGGTTGCAGATCCCTGATGGAGACCTCGAGGAAACGGGCACGTTTCAAGGGGTCAATCCGGGGAGGAGCCAGCCGAAGGGGAAGGTCACACTGCCCGTGATGTTTGGAGGAGAGATGAACTACAGGACGGAGAGGATTATCTTTGACGTGGCCGAGATCCCCTTGCCCTACAACGGGATCCTCGGCCGCCCGGCATTAGCTAAATTCATGGCGGTGTCACACTACGCCTACAACATGCTAAAGATGCCCAGGCCGTTGACCATTATCTCCGTCCCCTCCGACAAGAAGGACGCGCTGATTTGCGCCGACCAACTCTACCGGGAAGCAGTCGCAGCAGCTGCCATCAAGGCACCTGCTCCTGCCGCTGAAGGCCCGGGAGGGAAGAAGAAGCCCGGCAAGACCTCTCGCACCCACTCCGGCAAGCACACATCTTTGGAGTGTTGCGCTACCGTCGAGGACGTGCCAGAGAGCTCTACCGGCAAGAGTAAGAAATCAAGAGCCGAGCCGCCGCAGACCAAGAAGGTGTCCGCCAGGGAGGACGGCACGGGAGGGGCCTTCACCATAGGCTCCACCCTCGACAGCAAATAGGAAGGCGCGCTCGTCACCTTCCTGCGGGCAAATGTCGACGTGTTTGCGTGGCAAGCGTCCGACATCCTCGGTGTTCCCAGGGAGGTGATTGAGCACCACCTAGCTGTCTGCCCTCATGCGCGGCCCGTGAAGCAGAAGGTCAGCAAGCAGGCTCTGGAGAGGCAGGAATTCATCACAAAGGAGATCAGGAAGTTGGAAGCGGCAGGTTTGGTGAGAGGAGTGCTCCACCCGACGTGGTTGGCCAATCTGCTGGTAGTGCGCAAGGCAAATGGGAAGTGGAGGTTGTGTATTGATTAGACAGATATCAATAAGGCTTGTCCTAAAGACCCCTTTCCGTTGCTGTGCATCGACCAAATTGTTGACTCCACGGCTGGGTGTGATCTGTTGTCATTCCTCGACGCCTACTCAGGCTACCACCAAATCTTCATGACAAGAGAGGATGAAGAGAAGACATCATTCATCACCCCATGTGGTACGTATTGCCTTTTACGAATGCCTTTCGGGTTGAAGAGTGCTGGCCCGACGTTCGCAAGAGCAGTCCAAATTGGTTTTGAACCTCAGCTCCATAGAAGTATGGAGGCATACATGGACGACATAGTGGTCAAAACCAAGGACGGGCCAACTCTTGTGCAAGATCTGGAAGAGACATTTGCCAACCTGCGCAAGATCAGTCTTAAGCTGAACCCTGAGAAGTGTGTCTTCGGCGTTCCGTCCGGCAAGCTTCTCGGGTTCTTTGTGTCGCAGCGCGGGATCGAGGCAAACCCAGACAAAATCAAAGCTATTGAGCAGATTGAGGCGCCCAAGCGGATTAAAGATGTGCGTCGGCTCACCGGCTGCGTTGCCGCCATGAGCCGATTCATCTCCAAATCCGTCGAGCGCGCCCTTCCCTTCTTCAAAATTTTGAAGAAGGCAGGCCCAATGGAGTGGACCCCAGAAGCCAAGGCGGCGTTGCAGGATCTGAAGAAATACCTTTCCTCCACACCAATATTGGTTGCGCCTAAGCCACAACAGCCGTTGCTACTATATCTAGCGGCGACGAATCAAGTGGTCAGCGCCGCACTGGTGGCGCAGAGGGAGGTCGACAAAGAGGCAGTGGCGGCGGCAGAACCAGCGGATGGCAAGCCAAAGATTCCCCCGGCAGGGCCCGATGCCGGCAAGGCAAGTCCCCCGGCAGAGTCTGGTACCACCAAGGCAGTGCCTGCGCAGTCGGTTGAGGTGGTGCAGAAGAATAAGATGATGCAGCACCCGGTTTACTTTGTCAGCTCCCTCTTGCAGGGGGCTAGGTCGAGGTACTCCGGTGTGCAGAAATTGCTCTTCGGCCTCCTCATGGCCTCGAGGAAGCTGCGTCATTACTTCCAAGCCCACGAGATCACTATCGTCACTCGCCTCCCATTGCAACGGATATTGCATAACCCAGATGCAACTGGAAGGATTGTGGAATGGGCCTTGGAGTTGTCAAGTTTTGGTTTGACGTTTGAAAGCACCTCGACAATTCAGAGCAGAGTCCTGGCAGAGTTCATTGCAGAACGGACCTCAACGCCCAACGAAGAAATCCAGGAGACCGCTCTCCCCGGCAAGGAAGCAGACCACGACTAGATCATGTACTTTGATGGGGCTTTCTCGCTGCAAGGCGCCGGTGCCGGCGTGCTGCTCGTCGCACCCACCGGAGAGCACCTCAAGTACGTGGTCCAGACGCACTTTCCCAGGGAGATGTCCACCAACAACACTGCGGAGTATGAGGGGCAACTTGCCGGTCTCAGGATCGCAACGAGCCTCGGGGTTAAGAGGCTCATCATCAGGGGTGACTCGCAGCTTGTTGTCAGACAGGTCAACAAGGATTACCAGAGCCCGTTGATGGAAGCTTACGTAGACGAGGTGAGGAAGCTGGAGGAGCACTTTGACGGTATCCAAGTGGAACACGTCCCCCGAGTGGAAAACGACATCGTCGATTACCTGTCAAAGCGTGCTGCATTCAAGCTGCCTGTGGAACCAGGTACCTTCTTGCTCCGGTTAACTCAACCATCCGTCGAACCATCAACGGGGCAGAACAAGCGGAAGAAGTCAGGTCCCGACAAGTACTTTCCTACTGAGCCCCCTGGGGCCGCCGGCAAGGGTGCTGCCGCGGACACTGAGCCTGCTGAAAGTGCAACTATCCCTAGGTGGTTTTGGTAATTCCTAACAACATATAGCTCATTGAGCTAATGCCATTTCAAGATAAATATTTCAGGAAAGCTCAATGTTTGGCATGGCATGGATTAGAAAGTGGACCCTTCAAAATGCTAAGGACATAGGATTGGCTCAAGCTCAAAGCACAAGACTCTACATTTTCTATTTTAGTGATCCAAGATCACATTGAATCTATAGGAAAAGCCAATACTATTAAGAAGGGATGAGGTGTTGCTTAATGAGGATCTTTCTCAAAATGCTTAAGTGATATGCTCCAAAACCCTCCACTACTTTCTCATATCCACATATATCCCAAACCAAAAAGTCCAACTCGGCCCCACCGAATCTTTTCATCCGGAGCCACCAAGTTCAGTTGACATAGCCACTGCCAGAAACCCTAATCAATTCGGTCTCACCGATAGGGATCTCGGTCTCACCGAGATGGGATTGCAAACTCTCTGTTTCCCTTCGTAACGTTTCGGTCAAACCGAGATGAGCGATCGGTCCCACCGAGATTGCAATGCAAACTCTCTGTTTCCCCTTCATAACATTTCGGTCCAACCGAGATGAGCGAATCGGTCCCACCGAGTTTGCCTGACCAACTCTCTGTTTGGCTATTACCAAAATCGGTCTCACCAAGTTTGTGTAATCGGTCTCACCGAGATTACGTTATGCCCTAACCCTAATGACATCGGTCCCACCGAGTTGACATGTCAGTCCCACCGAGAATCCTAACGTTCACATTTTGAACTAAATCGGTCCGACCGAGTTCTCTGAATCGGTCCCACCGAGTTTGGTGATTTGTGTGTAACAGTTAGATTTTGTGTGGAGGCTATATATACCCCTCCACCCACTCTTCATTCGTGGAGAGAGCCATCAGAACATGCCTACACTTCCAACACATATTTTCTGAGAGAGAACCACCTACACTTGTGTTGAGGTCAAGATATTCCATTTCAACCACATAAATCTTGATCTCTAGCCTTCCCCAAGTTGCTTTCCACTCAAATCTTCTTTCTACCAAATCCAATCCTATGAGAGAGAGTTGAGTGTTGGGGAGACTATCATTTGAAGCACAAGAGCAAGGAGTTCATCATCAACACACCATTTGTTACTTCTTGGAGAGTGGTGTCTCCTAGATTGGCTAGGTGTCACTTGGGAGCCTCCGACAAGATTGTGGAGTTGAACCAAGGAGTTTGTAAGGGCAAGGAGATCGCCTACTTCGTGAAGATCTACCCTAGTGAGGCAAGTCCTTCGTGGGCGACGGCCATGGTGGGATAGACAAGGTTGCTTCTTCGTGGACCCTTCGTGGGTGGAGCCTTCCATGGACTCGCACAACCGTTACCCTTCGTGGGTTGAAATCTCCATCAACGTGGATGTACGATAGCACCACCTATCGGAACCACGGATAAAAAATCTCCGTGTCAACATTGCGTTTGCTCCTTCAAACTCATCCCTTTACCTTCATATGCAATTGTTTTACATTCCGCTGCTATACTCTTAGAATTGCATGTGTAGGTTGATTGCTTGACTTGTGTTAAGTTGCTAAAATCTGCCAAGAACTAAAATTGGGAAAAGGCTAGATTTTTATTTGGCCAAGTAGTCTAATCACCCCCCTCTAGACATACTTTCGATCCTACAACTGGTATCAGAGCTTTGGTCTCCATTTGCTTTGATTTCCATAGCTTTTGGTGGTCATAGCCTTGGTTTCACAACCTAGGAGAGTATGGCGTCTAGCGAGGGAAATTACCACCGTAGAGGTCCTTACTTTGATGGCACTAATTTTGCTAGTTGGAAGCATAAGATGAAAATGCAAATTCTTGGACATAACCCCGCCGTTTGGGCTATTGTGTGTATTGGCTTGCAAGGTGAATTCTTCGATGGGAAGGAACCAAACCGTGAAGCTACCGCGAAAGAGTTGAAGATGCTACAATACAATGCTAAAGCTTGTGATATTCTCTTCAACGGACTGTGCCCCGAAGAATTCAACAAAATCAGCCGTCTTGAGAATGCAAAGGAAATTTGGGATACTTTGACTGATATGCACGAAGGTACCGACTCCGTCAAGGAATCCAAATTGGATGATCTTCAAAGTCAACTTGACAAGTTCAAAATGAAGGATGGTGAAGGTGTCGCAGAAATGTACTCTAGGCTTGCTCTCATCACAAATGAGATTGCCGGCTTAGGAAGTGAAGAGATGACCGACAAATTCATCATCAAGAAGATCCTAAGAGCCTTGGATGGAAAGTATGATACCGTGTGCACATTGATCCAAAATGATGCCCAATTACAAAGATCTCAAGCCAACGGAAGTCATTGGAAGAATTGTTGCTCATGAGATGTCTCTCAAGGATAAGGAAGAGCTTCACAACAAGTCAAGTGGTGCTTACAAAGCCTCATGTGATACTCCCACATCTTCAAGTGAGAAACAAAGCTTCAATGAAGAATTGAGCCTAATGGTAAAGAACTTCAACAAGTTTTACAAGAGTAGAAGCAAAGAAAGAAGCTCCAAGTCAAGGTCCTACAATGACAAAAGATCTTCTAGTCGTGAGCGAAATTTCTACAATTGTGGAAGACCCGGACACTACTCCAATGAATGTACGACCCCCTACAAAAGAAGAGAAGATTCTCCCAAAAGAAGAAGTAGAAGAGAAGAATCACCACCAAGAGAAAGGAGGAGTAGAGATGATCGTTATGAAAGAAGACCCTCTCGGAGAAGCAAGGATTCGGAAAGGAAGGAAAAGTCATCAAGGAGCTACACAAAAAGAAGACATCAAGCTCATGTTGGTGAATGGGTATCCGGATCCGACTCCGACAATCACTCCAAAAGAAGTTATCACTCCGACTCCGAATATACTCAAGATGAAGGTGTTGCCGGTCTAGCACTTGTGTCAACCAACTCCTACGACATATTTGACTCACCAAATGAAGGAATTGGAAGATGCTTCATGGCCAAAAGTCCAAAGGCAACACATCCGGAGTATGTTGATTTCAATAGTGATGAAGATGATTTGCTAGGTGATGATGATTTACTTGTTGACAACTCTAGTGATGAAAACTATGATGTAACGTCAATTAATCATGCTAATCAAGATAAAACGAATGATGATGATAAGAAGGAGATTGAGCGTCTAACCAAAGAACTAAACACTCTTAAGTTAGCTCATGAAACTACCTTGGAAAATCATCGAGAACTTTTAAAGACTCATGATAAGCTACGCTTTGAAAAGCTCAACCTTGAGCAAGAGCATGAGTTTTTAAAGGAAATCAATGATGATCTTCGCAAGAAAAGTTCTTCTTACATTGCCAAGCGTTTACTCTTGTCTACTTACATGCCACAAGTTAAATCTAGTAACAAAAACAAGAAAGATGCTTCATCTAGTAGTAACAATAATCATGCTAAATCCAATGTTGCTGCTTCTAGTAGTTCTCTTGATTCCACTAATGATTCTCTTAGCCAAGTTACACTTGAGCAAGAAAATAACTTATTGAAGGGAATTATAGAGAAAGATGTTTCCAAGAGCCTTGCCAGAAGTAAGCAATTTGAGGAAATTGTACGCAAGCAAGGAAGACACCGGAAGAATCAAGGTGTTGGCTTTGAACGAAAGCTCAATGCTAATGGAGTTGAGTGGGAAGAAGATCAATACCCCAAGACGAAGTTTGTTCCTCAACAAGAGAAGTATGATCCTACTTCCTTCAAAGGAACACAAGCTCAAGATGATCTTCCACCACAAGACCACAAGCAAAAAGGCAAGGATAAGCTTCAAGAGGAAATTGATGCATTTGAAGAAGCACCTAAGGCCTTGGTCAAGTGAGTTCCCAAGACTACATCAAGTTCCACTTCATCACGTACAACTACTACTCCAAGGATTCCCATCAAGATGGTGTGGATCCAGAAGAAGAAGAACTAGAGAGTTCTTGAGGGTGACTCCGCCAACACACTACACTCCTATCATTTTGGCAAGGACAAGTGCAAACAATTTTCATATCTTGCACTAGTTCAAGGAGTTATAAACCCTCTTGTTGGTAAGACAAGGGACAAGGTAACCTAATGCTTTCATGGACATCATCCTGTGTATACATCACTCTATGGATATCCTTGTTTGTTCCTTGTGGGACTAACCTGTGTAGGTATTGAAAGTGCAACTCACTCCAAAGGATTGCTCCAAATGATCTACATCAACATTGAGCATCTACATCTTCAACACCTACATGAAGTCATCATCGACAAAACCCAAGGTTAGTTCATTCCCTTTAGGGGGGATATCACATCTAGGGGGAGCTTTACTCAAATCAATGAGTTAAAGCAACTCTAATGGTGTGAACACAACAATGCTTTATGTAAAAGTGGTAACCCCACTTGTGCTTAAACGATGAGTATGACCTATGATCAAATGTTCTCAATTGACTCCTAAGTCAATATACTCATATATAGATGACCTAGTCATCGCCAATTGCTTGATAGATGCTAGAATATTTGTGCATGCTTTGCACATATTTCATTTGCCATTTTATTGTGTGAGCATGTTGGATGCATATTTTACTCATTCGAGGACATCCATTTGTTGCTATGATTGTTTGGCTCTTTCTCTTTTGCCAAATGGATGGACAAGAATGCCTAAGAACACCCTCTAGCTATCTATGCTTTTCTCGTCTCAAACTCTATTCATGCTACATCACAAAGTTTGATCAAGTCAGATTCGAACCACTCTGTGTGAGGAGCACTCAGAGATCCCGATTCGTCATAGGCTTAATCCTCCAGAACCTCTTTGTGCATCTCGGTCTGACCCATTCATCCTTTTCGGTCCTACCGAGTCACTAAGTTGATCTAGGGTTTTCAATCTCGGTGTAACCGATTAGAACTATTCGATCACACCGAGTTGCAGTAACTGCTCGCAGTTTTGCATCCCGGTGCCACCGAGTCGTTCTACTCGGTCACACCGATAGGGTCAGGTTATATATATACCGCGGGGTCAAAATTTGGAAATTTCTCCGAACCCCTTCGCCCGCGCGTAACCTACTCTGCCTCCTCTGGTCTCCGGATCGTCCTCTCGCCGCCAGCGACCTCCCGCCGCTGGTCTCCGCCGCCGTCAACGGAAATCTTCTCCGCCGTTGCCGCCGTAGCAAGTTCGTCACCGCACTAGGGTAGGGACTTGATCATTGTGCTAATCTTTAACTCCGATTCCTAGCACATTGCTCTGCCATGTTTCTTGCCATAATTGAAATCATCCTGTCCAGCGAAAAAGTCCCGTAGATTAGTTTTGATTTGCAAATTTAGGGTTAGGTCTCCGCCGGATTCATCTCGGACCGACCGAGTTGTAGAAATCGGTCTCACTGATTTTGGCTTAGGCCAGAGCACACGCACTTTCGGTCCTACCGAAAATTGCGAATCGGTGTGACCGAGTTCGATTCTCTGTGAAACCCTAGCAGTCTCGGTACCACCAAACTATGACTCGGTCTGACCAAGTTCACTAGTCCAGGTTCCAAAAGCTGCTTCGGTATCACCGAGTTTACAAATCGGTAGATCCGAAATGCTTTCTGTGAAGAACTAAAACTAAGTTTTAAGTCAGCTGTTTTGCAAAAAAAAACTCCTGTACTTTGTGATGCTCATCTACTCTACCTCATCTATAACCTATTCACAGGGTCTGCTGACAGTTTGCTTGCAAGATGTCTGACCAAAGTGACAGCCAGAACAAGTCAGAGGAATAGGTTCTCAGTTAAGTGAGGGCACTAGTCCCTCTAGCAGCTATGATGATGGCAGTAGGAGCACTCCAAGTAATTTGCCAAAGGCTGCCACAAGGCAAAGGAAGAAGAGAACTTCTGACTCTGAAGATGAAGACTATGTGGCTGTTGAAGATGAAGCCACTTCTAAGAAGAAAGTGCCGAAGAAAGAATATGGCTCAGCTGCTGCAACTAAGCCAGGTCTGAAAACTAAAATGCCAGCAAGAAGACAACCCATGTCTAAGGCAAGCAAACTTGCCACAGGTGAAACTATGAAGTTCACCATTGAGTCTGAAGAAGAGGCAGTTGGAGAAGATAAGAAGAAGAAGAGGGCCAGAACCACTACTGCCAGAGTTCTTGGCAAGCCCTCAATGAGGAAAGATTCTGAAGAAGAGGAAGAGGAAGAGGATGCAGCACCAGCACCCAAAGCTCAAAAGCTCATGGGAGATGCAATCAGATCAGGGGCTGCTCCATCTAAGCCCAAAGCTGGTCCTAAGACTGCTGCTCCAGCTCCAAAGCCAAAACCCAAGAGGAGCACCAGGAACATCCCTGCTGAGGAGAAGAACAAGGCCCCTGTTGGGGATATTACCACTGGGCGTAAACCGGCCAGGAGAGGCCGGGTTAACCCCATAAGTAGTTCATCTATATCTGAAGCCTATGAAGACAGACGGTGACGCTTCATGAAGGCCCAGGGCCCAAAGCCGGTTTAAGGCCCGTAGACACAAACCGGCATTGATATGTAAACTTGTGTTGTAAGATGGAGGTAGCAGAGACCGAGCCGGACACGATTATGAGCCGGCCTCGGAGTCTGTAAACCGACGGGCGTCAACCCATGTATATAAGGGGACGACCCGGTGGCGGTTCAGGGAGAACAGACAACACGTCGAGACTCAGGCAAAGCGTACTCGCTCCCTGGTCATCGAAACCCCATCAATTCCATCACAACTAGACGTAGGCTTTTACCTTCATCGTAAGGGGCCGAACTAGTATAAAACTCTCTTGCGTCCCTTGTCCGCTTTAACCCCTTTAAGCTAACCCGTAGCGATGGCTCCACGACTAAGTCCTTTCTCTAGGACATCTGCCGTGACAAAACCACGACAGCTCCAGTGCCAGTATTCCGGACCACTTTGATCTGCCAAACCGGGTTGCGATTTTCATGGCCGGCACGCAACCGGCGCTCCACTCTTCGACCGCAGCGGCGGCAGCGGCCGGGGCAGGAGGCCTTGTGCGACCACCGGCTCAGGTTCTATCTAATTTGTTTGACGCGTTGGCAATGCTGATGGCGGACGTTAACCCGGCGGATCAGGATGCACACAATGCGGAAATCGCGAAGGTGAAAGATCGGATCACCCAGGCCAAAGCCGACTTAGCAGCTGAGGATACCAGGATAGCCGCGGAGCGGGCCGCTTTGGATGCACAAGCTTACAGGATTATACTGGATCAGAGTGCGTCGAACGAAGTCCTGAAGAGGAGGGACCGATCTCGCCTGCCGCCGGTTTATGATGCTAGAAATCTCTTTAATACCACAGGAGCAGGGACTAGTGATCCGCCGGTGGTAAACCGGACGGAGGCACCGGGGGCTGGAGCGCCGGTTCAGCCACGTTTGGTGGATCCGCCTCGTCAGGACAATATTGTGGCACCGCATGTCCCCACACCACCGGGTCATTATTCTAACCCGATGGACAACATTGTCGCTGCCGCTTCACGACTGGCGGCCATCCCGATCGAAGGCGATTCTCCAGCGGCAGTCGAGACGCGTTGGGTTAAGGAGCTTCTTCAGACAGCCTTGATTCAACAGGAGGCTTATTCGTATAGTCGCGATCGAATTCATTCCACTCCCCGTCCAAGCAGGAGTTACAACAGGCGTATGGATGAACCGGCAGTGTCAAGCAATGCGCGGAACCGTGATCAGCCATGTGGCAATAACCTGGCGGGTGGTGCTGGTGATGCTCAGGAGGTGGTGAACCGGGCTCGGGCACGCAGAGAGGCCGAGTTAGCGGCGCAGCATGAAGCCCGTCAGCTTACACCGGTTCGTCCAAACCACATCAGTGGAACCAGGAGTTACCTCTAGTTCCTTGGGAGTGCCATGTCTTGTCCTAGCGTTGCGCAATGTGCGCCTGCCCAAGGATTTCAAGGGCCCGCGCAAGGTGCCGAATTACACCCCCGATTTATCCCCAGAAACATGGGTCGAAAGCTACGAGATGGCCATGGAGATGCTGGATGTGGATGATGCGGCTTGTGCGAAATACTTCACCATGATGCTAGAAGGGACAGCCCGCACTTGGTTGAAGAGCTTACCGGCTAATTCTATCAGGCCATGGGCCGAATTGAGAGCCCGGTTTATTCAGAATTTCAAGGATACATGCAAGCAGCCCATGTCAATTGTGGACTTAGCTGCCTGTGTCCAGGAGGAAGGAGAATCAACAACCCATTGGGTGCGCCGGGTTTCAGAGATTTTGCATTCATCGGACCGCATCAACGCTGACACCGCAGTTTTAACCTTGGAAGGCAATTGCCGGTTTGAACCCCTGAAGTTGAAGTTGGGACGGCTCAAACGTCATTGTAATGACATGGGAACCCTCATGGCTGCACTGGTGAAGTATGCCGATTCTGATAGTTCCAAGGATCCCGAGTCTGACGATGATAAGACAGGGAAGGGAAAGAAGAGCGGCAACGCCAAGGGGCAGCACCACAACCCGGCGGGTCATGGAAACGGCAGCAAGCGTAAAGCGGACCACGGTTTAGACTTTGTGGCTAACACTAATACACATGACAAGGGCCAGCGGCGTAAGGGTAAGCCGCCCCAGCGCGATGGAAGGCCAGATCCTAATTCGGACCGTTTGTCTTATCTGTTGAACCAACCCTGTCCAAAGCATGGGACGAAGGAGAACCCGTCCACGCACCTCTGGAAAGATTGTTACATCATGCAAGAGTTCAAAAATTCTGATTCTTTCTGGTATGATCATGGACCAGGCGGCAGTTCGGGCCCCTGATCTCATGGGCCGGGTTATGGTGGAGGAAATTCTGGTTCAGGCTTCCACGGTAATCAGGGTGGACATAACAATCAAAGTAATTAAGGCAATCAAGGTGGCTATAATCATCAGAGCAATCAGCAGCAGCAGAAGTCGGGTTACGAGAGCAACCCGAAGCAGTTGAATAGCGGACAGTATCATGTCTTCACCACTAGCTTGGACACTACTACAAAAACAGCTATAGCCAATATGGACACTAATGGCGCACTGTACATGTGGTGCGCCATTACTAAATACTAATGGCGCACCATGTGTTGGTGCGCCATTAATGTGCAAATACTAATGGCGCACCACATCCACGGTGCGCCATTAGTAAAAAAAATTAATTTTTTCAAAACTACTAATGGCACACCGTCGGATGGTGCGCCATTACTAGTTCAACTAGTAATGGCGCACCACTCCCACGGTGCGCCATTAGTAATTATGTTTCAATTTTTTTTTTCAAATTTTTTTTATTTTTATTTTTTAAACTACTAATGGCGCACCGTGGGATGGTGCGCCATTACTAGTTAACTAGTAATGGCGCACCATCCCACGGTGCGCCATTACTACCACTCACACAGTGCGCCATTAGTAATTTTGTTACAAATTTTATTTCAATTTTTTTTTGAAAAACTACTAATGGCGCACGGTGGGGTGGTGCGCCATTACTAGTTGAACTACTAATGGCGCACCACCCCCATGGTGCGCCATTAGTAACTTGGCCCATTCCACCGAATGCACCCCCCCCCTGTGGACCGCCTTTTTAGTTTAAAAAAAGTAAAAGAAAATGATGGAAATGTTAAAAAATAAAAGAAAATAAGTTTCCCATGTGATATGTGGTCTAGTTGTTGGGAAAATTTACAAATATGAATTTCGACTTTATTTGCAAAATCTCTCTGGAATTTGTAAAATGGGCATAACTTTTGCATACGAACTCGGATTAAAAAGTTTTATATATGAAAAATCATCTACTCGAAAAGTTACATAAGAATTTAATCGGGGGAACCCCGTTAAACATTTTCAAAATCCTCAAAAACCTAACAGAAAAAAAAGATACGGGGCTTTCAAGATCTAGAGGCAAAAAAATTCAAAAAATATCAAACTTACTAGTGGCGCACCATTTGCTAGGTGCGCCACTAGTAACAGAAAAAAATATTGGTTTTGAATTTTTTTGGAATTTTTTTTCAAAAATTGATTCGTAATATGACAGGGAAGTTTGAAATATTTTTCAAAATTTCATCATACTCATGAATATGAACAAAGTCCTAGACATCAACAAGGTTTAATAGGATTGATATGATAGATATATCAACAAGTGGCTATTAAGTGAGGTGGTGCTGGGGTTGGATAGAACTGCGAAGTTAAGCGTGTTCAGGCTGGAGTAGTGTGAGGATGGGTGAACTTCTGAGAAGTTTGACCACTTAGTGCGATTTGACTTGAGATTAAGCATATTGACCCGAGATTAAGAAAAAAACAAAAAAAATTGAAAAAAAAATTTGAATTTTTTTTGAAAAAAATATTTCTGAAAAAATATTTGAAAAAAAATGTTACTAATGGCGCACTTCTATGTGGTGCGCCATTACTAAGTCAGATAGTAATGGCGCACCGTGGCCTATACTAATGGCGCACCACTGGTGCGCCATAAGTATGGTGCGCCATTAGTATACCAGATACTAATGGCGCACCACTGGTGCGCCATTAGTAAAAAATACTAGTGGCGTGGTACTAGTGGCGCACCAGTAGTGCGCCATTAGTAGGCAAAACTGGTGCGCCACTAGTAGGCCTTTTCCTAGTAGTGGGACAAGCGCGATCAAAAGGTTCATAAAAGGGCGGTGAATGCCGTTGAACCGGCGGTGCCCCTGGTCCGAGCAGCCGATTGTGTGGAGTAGAGAAGATCATCCACCCCGGGTTGACAACCCGGGTCATCTGGCTTTCGTGGTGGCACCTTAGGTGGGAGGTTATAAGTTCACGAAGGTACTCATGGATGGAGGGAGTAGTATCAATATCCTTTATTATGGAACTTTCCGTCGCATGGGGTTAACTGATAAAAATCTTCAACCGTCCAATACAGTGTTCCATGGTGTGGTGCCTGGTAAGTCGGCATATCCTGTTGGTAAAATAGCTCTGGAGGTGGCTTTTGGAGATGAGCATGACTCGAGATCAGAAACCTTGACCTTTGAAGTGGTGAAAATCATCAGCCCGTATCATGCCCTATTTGGACGGCCAGCTTATGCTAAATTTATGGCACGGCCTTGTTATGTTTATCTACAGCTCAAGATGTCGGGTCACAAGGGAACTATAACCGTGCATGGAAGCCGCAAGATTGCTCTGGAGTGTGAAGAAGGTGATGCGGCTTATGCTGAGTCGGTTTGTGCAACAGAAGAGTTGAAGTATTACAAGGACAATGTTGATCCGGAAGATATGACTTCATTGAAGAAACCAACTACAGAGCATGATCCAGCCCTGATGTTTAAATCGGCTGATGAGACTAAGCTTATTGACTTCGTGCCTGGCGATTCGTCCAAGCAGTTTAGCATCAGCGCTAACTTGGATCCGAAATAGGAAAGCACGCTCATCGAGTTCATCCGTGAGAATCGGGACATCTTTGCATGGAAGCCTTCTGACATGCCAGGTGTACCGAGAGAACTCGCTGAGCACACTCTCAATGTTGATCCCAAGTATAAACCGGTGAAGCAGTTTCTTCGCCGGTTCAATGAAGAAAGACGCAAAGCTATTGGAGAAGAAGTAGCAAGGCTCTTGGTGGCTAGATTTATCGTTGAAGTATTCCATCCTGAGTGGTTGGCTAATCCGGTGCTGGTCCTCAAGAAGAATGGCACTTGGCGTATGTGTGTGGACTACACAGATCTCAACAAAGCTTGTCCAGCAGATCCTTTTGCCCTTCCCCGTATTGATCAAATTATTGATGCTACGGCGGGTTGTGAGCGTTTAAGTTTTTTGGATGCATATTCTGGTTATCATCAGATCAAAATGGCAGTTAAGGACCAGGAGAAGACAGCTTTCATAACTCCCTTTGGAGCCTTTTGCTATGTATCCATGCCCTTTGGGCTCAAGAGTGCCCAGGCGACTTGTCAAAGGTGTGTGCTTAATTTTCTGCACGAACAGATCGGCCGCAATGTTCACGCCTATGTGGATGATATTGTGGTAAAATCAACGAAAATGGAGACATTGATTGATGACTTGAAGGAAACCTTGATAACCTGCGGGTTTATAAAATGATGCTTAATCCGGCCAAGTGCGTCTTTGGTGTACCTACAGGCAAGCTATTGGGTTTTTTGGTGTCTAATAGGGGCATTGAAGCTAATCCGGAAACAAATCAAAGCCATCACCTCCTTGGCTAAACCGAAGTGTATCAATGATGTTCAACGCCTGGCAGGTCGGATTGCCGCATTGAGCCGGTTTGTCAGTCGCCTTGGCGAGAAGGCCATCCCTTTATATCAGATGCTGAAGAAAACAAATAACTTCGTCTGGAGTGACACTGCTAATGAAGCATTTGAGGACTTAAAGCGGCAGCTGGCTAATCCGCCGATTCTCACTGCTCCAGTGGACAAAGAACCATTGTTGCTATATGTGGCCGCTAATGCTCGGGTTGTTAGTGTGGCTATTGTGGTGGAGCGCAAGGAGGCAGGAAAGGAATATCCGGTTCAGCGGCCGGTTTACTATATGAGTGAGGTACTTATTGAGTCCAAGCAGAGGTACCCGCATTGGCAAAAATTGGTGTATGGGGTTTTCATGGCAAGCCGGAAGCTTAAGCAGTATTACCAAGGTCATCCCATCACGGTGGTCAGCTCTGCTCCTTTGGGGGATATCATCCAGAACAGGGAAGCAACTGGTCGAATTGCTAAGTGGGCTATTGAGCTCGGGCCTCACGGGTTGAAATACATACCCCGAACGACGATCAAATCTCAGGCACTTGTGGATTTCATTAATGATTGGACAGAATTACAAGCGCCAGAGGAGAAGCCGGATCACACTTATTGGACTATTCATTTTGATGGGTCCAGGCAATTGGAGGGCTCGGGGGCTGGAGTCGTATTAACTTCCCCACAAGGTGATAAGCTTTGTTATGTTCTCCGTTTAATGTTCCCTTGCACTAACAATGCAGCTGAATATGAGGCTTTACTCCATGGTCTTCGGATGGCTAAGGAGATGAACCTAAGCCGAGTTAAGTGCTTTGGTGACTCGGATCTGGTGGCTCAACAAGTGTCCGGCACTTGGGATTCCAAGGACCCACTAATGGCAGCATATCGTCGTGAGGTGCATATTGTTGCAGGTCATTTTAAGGGTTATCAGGTGGATCATGTGGACCGGCGGAAGAATGAAGCGGCGGACGCTTTAAGCCGCATGGGTTCCCAACGTAAACCGGTTCCACCTAATGTCTTCCTGGATGTTTTGCATAATCCGTCCGTCAAGCTCCCTGGTGAAGAGGATTTGGCTATTCCTGATCCGGAGGCCCAGTTGGTGGCAGCTCTTCATGTTATTCCAGACTGGACGGTTCCATATCTGGCATATATAAACCGGGGCGAGTTACCAGAGGATGAAACTTTGGTCAGGCAGATAACCCGGCGGTCCAAGTCCATGACTATTATCAATGGAGAGTTACATCATTGCAATGTGACAGAGGCGTTTCAACATTGTGTGTCTCCTGAGGGAGGCCGTGAAATTTTGCGTGAGATCCACGAAGGAGATTGTGGTCACCACGCCGGTTCAAAATCTTTGGTGGCCAAGGCGTTTCGTCACGGTTTCTATTGGTTGACAGCTCATGCTGATGCCGAGGACTTGGTCAAAAGATGTGATGGTTGTTAGAAATTCTCAAGGCGCGCTCATGTACCAGCTCAAGAATTGAGGATGATTCCAATCACCTTGGCCGTTTGCAACTTGGGGGCTGGATATGGTTGGGCCTTTCAAGAGGTCCAAGGACAAGAAGACCCACCTTTTGGTGGCGGTTGATAAGTTCACGAAGTGGGTGGAGGCAGAGCCAGTTAGTAAGTGTGATGCAGCCACGTCGGTTCAATTCATCAAAAAGGTGATCTTCCGGTTTGGCTTTCCACACAACATTATAACAGACAATGGTACAAATCTGTCTAAGGGTGCCATGAAGGAGTTCTGTCAACGTGAGCACATCCGGCTTGACATGTCATTAGTGGCTCATCCTCAGTCCAATGGTCAAGCGGAGAGGGCCAATCAAGAGATCTTGAGAGGCATCAAACCCCGGCTTATGGTTCCTTTGCAACAGACGCCGGGTGGTTGGGTTGAGGAGCTACCTTCAGTGTTTTGGAGCATCAATACCACACCCAACAGATCGACAGGATATACACCGTTCTTCATGGTTTATGGAGCGGAAGCGGTTCTTCCTAGTGACATCCGTCATGACTCACCTCGTGTAGCGGCATACGTTGAAGCTGACAACGAGAAGGCACGGCAGGAAGCTCTTGACCTATTAGATGAGGAGCGTGACATGGCGGCAGCCCGTTCGGCGATTTATCAGCAAGATCTGCGTCGTTATCATAGCCGCCGGGTTAGAACCAAAACCTTTCAAGAAGGTGATTTGGTGCTTCGGCTCATCCAGGATCAGACGGATATGCACAAGCTACCCCCCCCCCTTGGGAAGGACCCTTTGTGGTCAGCAAGAATCTACACAACGGTCGTATTACCTAATTGATGTTCGAGAGCGCAAAGACTCACGTAAATCGGAGGAGGAGACCAACCGGCCGTGGAATATAGCTCATCTTCGGCCCTACTATACTTGAGCTACAGGCTCTGCTTATGTACATATTATGACATTGTATATATTATGATCAATATAATAAACCGGAACCTCAGCTACAGCGGGGTATCTATTGTTTTCTTATATCATGTGCGGTTACATGGAGCTTACAAAGCGGCGTCCGGTTCACCCCTTGATTTAGCTTCTCAAAGCTTAATATTAGGTCACTTGGGGGCTTGGTCGTATCCGAACCATAGCTACACCTCTTGATCGGCGTAAGGCCACAGCATCACTTGGGGGCTTGGTCGTATCCGAACCATAGCTACACCTCTTGATCGGCGTAATGCCACAACATCACTTGGGGGCTTGGTCGTATCCGAACCATAGCTACACCTCTTGATCGGCGTAATGCCACAACATCACTTGGGGGCTTGGTCGAACCCAAACCATAGCTACACCTCTTGATCGGCGTAGTGCCACAGTATCACTTGGGGGCTTGGTCGAACCCGAACCATAGCTACACCTCTTGATCGGCGTAATGCCACCGCATCACTTGGGTGCTTGGTCGAACCCGAACCATAGCTACACCTCTTGATCAAATTTGGGGCCTGGCAGCCCGTGAAAAGCCTCGACTACAACGGTTTTTATTTGCCTTTCGCTGAGTTTTCTTTGTTTTCATAACATTTGTGACATTTTCAAGCCGGCGTTTATCAACCCGGTTAGGCTGTCAACTACAAGTTGTCAGTACATGATCAAGTTATAATCCGGAGACTATCAGCCCGGTCTG
This sequence comes from Triticum aestivum, assembly GCF_018294505.1. Taxonomy (NCBI): domain Eukaryota; kingdom Viridiplantae; phylum Streptophyta; class Magnoliopsida; order Poales; family Poaceae; genus Triticum; species Triticum aestivum. Next base: position 56,267,567 of record NC_057811.1, read on the forward strand.
GTTTTGACTCATAGTCACCAGTATGGAATAAACTGGTGTTTATCACAACCCGGAATGGTTTTATTGTAAACCGGCATCATATAACAGGAGTTACTTTTACTCCAGATTAGGGTTATTACCCTCATTACAAGGTTGGTTAGCCAACACTATGTCTAAAGGTCACAGGTATCTTATATTTCGATATTTGATTATCTTTTACAACCTTGGTTATAAACCTTGGTCATATATGTATTTGGGTATCGTGACCCGCCCGGTGGTAAACCGCCAGGGCGCTTTAAGCTTCTTATCTGCAGGAACAGCTTGAGTAAATAGCTATGGATTATGAACATCATATCTTAAGCATGGCGGATTAACACGCATCAGTTGCAGATAAATATGCACGAAGGCATAACAGACAAAGTGTTTTAACTAGCCTATTACAAGGCGCTTTAGTGCCCAAAACAATAATTGTTTCTCAGTAAGCATTGCAGCAAGTGAAAGACTAAACCGGCCCCCGGATTACGATTGCTTGTCAGCTTGACCTGACGGCTGCGGATCATCTTGCACCGGTTCATCTTCTTCGTCTCTACCCAGCGGCTGGAAGTCAACAGTTGTCCAGTCGATCCCAGTTAAAGCTTGGAACACAGCTTCGTCACTTATAAGGGTTGACGGTTCAATATTAGGGGCATAAGTGTGCATACGGATTGGAGGGATCAGATTTTGCGCTTCTGGAATTGGCGCCGCAACCCGTCTGTTCTTTTCATCATAGCTTGCCTGATAGTGTGAGAGATCAACTTCTTCAGCTAATTGACAAGCCAGTGGACGTACTTCCCGGTTTATGGCGCGGAGATCCTCCTGGCCAAATTCTGATCCATCTTCTTTCAAGCTTGGGAAGCCTTTAGCCACATCCACCGGATCAAGATCAGGCACCCACGCCTTTGCCCGGGTTAGAGCGGTCAGAGCGCCAGCCCTTGCAGTAGACCTCTTTAGCTCTTCTACCCGGGCAGGCAACATAGATAGCCTGTCTAAGGTATCCTTGATTGAAGTCGGGGGCGGCTTATTGTGAGAAGCGGTGCAGATAATTCATTAAGCACCGGTATACAGTTGTTCTATCAGCATGTAGGCAGCCTTCAGCTTCTTCTGAACATCAGAGCCCAGATGACTAATGCGAGTTCCTGCATCATTGCAAACATCAGTAAACCGGCAACGCATGGGAAGATATGTTCAAAGTCTTAAGGAAAAGATGCTTACCAAACACAGCAGCGGTCATCGCATGTACTTGCCGCTTTACACCAGTCAGCTCGTCTACCACCGGTTTGAGAGCTGCTTCTGTGTCCTCAGCTCTTTTCAGCAAAGCAGACTTCTCTGTGTTCCAATCCGCCCGTTCCTTGGCAAAGCTCTCTTTTAGCTTTTCCATAGCGGCTAAGGCGCTCGTCAGTTCATTTTTTGCTTTGGAAGTTTCGGCCTGTTGGGACTTGATGTTCTCTTGCAGATCAATGGTTTGGCTTTCCTTTTTGCTCAGCTCAACCTATAAAGAGACAGATACATAATGAGTTGACAGTACATATTTCAAGTACCAAGCACATAACAAGTTATCCCATTGACACTTGGGGGCTAATGCATATTTGCTCCTTATCAGACATTTCTACAAGTCCCAAGCACAATACAAGTATTAATCTTGGCACTTGGGGGCTAATGTGTGTTTGCTCAAAAACTGTTGCTATGGGAATTCTTCTACGGTCCCGGTTCATCTTTATAAAATTAAACCGGCCCTTGGGGGCTATACCAGTGAAAGAGCAGTATGGCAAATTTTAAGGAACCGGTTCATCTTAAAAAAGTAATCTGGTCCCTGGAGGCTAAACATGCAAGTTAAGTTATGACAAAAGTCCCGGTTTAGATTGGAATCATAAACCGTCACTTGGGGGCTACTAGGAGTTGATAAACTGCAATTGGACAAAAGAGAAAAATAGTAGTTACCTCATATCGCTCCTTCATCAAGTTTACCAAACTAGCTTCATAATCACGGCTGGTATACAGACGGTTCAAGAAGCCAGAGTGAATGTCTTGAGCATTGAGATTGGCGTAGCTTGATAAATCGGCATTCCACTTGCCTTTACCTATAGCAGAAAGCTCCTCCTTGGCGGTATGCTTTGACAAAGCGACAGGGTTGCCAGGAGTGGTGTGGCCAGCGCTAGTAATCATAACGTCATCATCTTGGTCATCAGCAGCCTTTGATGGAGTTGGCGGTTTATCAGTACCTTTAACCGGGCTGGCCGGTTTGTCATCAGTTCAGACAGTGCTGGTTGGCCGGTCTGCATGGCTGGTAGTGTCAACTTGCACTTGTTCGGCAAGGAAGTCATGGTCTTGAGGCGGCGGATCATTAAGCATGTCGTCAGCTTCGGTTTCTTCCGGATCTGGAGTTGCTTCCGGTTCAGCAGCTACATTATCATCAGCCGGTTTGTTTAACCTAGGCTTCTTGCTGGGTCTTGGCTTGGTGCTGAGAAAAGATAGACATAAGGATCAGTACAGTATGTAAAGATAACACATCAAGAATAAAGACATGTGCATAGCTCACCCAGGAACTGTTTTGAGGGGTGGAAGCTGTGTGGCCGATGATTCATCAGAGGATGAGTGAGAAGTACCCTGATAATTTTAATCAGACGGGTTAAGAGGATGGCGAAAACAACCTGCTTTTGGGCATGAAGTATCAATGGGATAAGAGACCTCTGATCGGTGTTTCCGAACCGGACTGTTCGGTAAACCGGCAGAGGTAACTACCTGGCCGCTGTGCCGGGTTGTACGGCGAGCCTCGTGCTGCTGCTTCTTCAAAAGAAAGTTTGAGTCCAAATAAGGAAGAGGGTGAGAAAATTTTACTTTCCGGTTTGCTTGACGGATTTTTTATGTTGGCAGAGGATCTTAATCAGAGGAAAGAATGGTTACCTCTACGTCCTCAGCATGACTGCCTTCAGCGTCGTCCTGATAATAATCATTGTCAATGAGATGTACAAAAAATGAACCAAGAGAGTCAAGTTCTACCTCTGGTTCTGGATTACCCACATCATCATCAGCTGGTGGATCGGAGGATGCAGTAGTCCTTCTCTTGGCAGGTTTTTTAATAACCTTGGTCTTTGGACGAACTGGCTTGACCGGTTTGTCTTGCGGCTTCGCCGGTTTGTCTTGTGACGGTTTCTTGTTCCATAACGGATCATCACCCTCTCAGAAAATAATCACACTTTCAGAGAATATTTGGACAGAAGCAACGTCAAATAAAAGATTATATGATTCTTATAGCTGGTGGTTTGTTGAAGGTGCAGAAAGGGAGTAGTCTGGTTTGGGCACAGATAGCCTCCGGTTCGTTCAGTATCTTTTTTACAGCTTCAGTGACTTCTGCATCTGTGAGCTGAATGTCAATATGCCGCTGAGCATCCTTCAAACTCCCCGTGTACTCACACATCAAACCGGGGCGCTAGCTTAAGGGCAGAATACTCCAGCTTATCCAGCAACGAGCAAGATCCACTCCTGTCAAACCGTTCGCCATGAAGGCTCTGAGCTTTGATAATTGGGGAGCATAGTTGGCCCTTTCTCTTGCTGTCAACCTTTGAGGAAAAGGATGTGTATTGCTAAGGCATTCAGGGCGGTACCCGGTAGGGGGTTCTCATCAGATGGAGATGTATCCATGCAGTAAAACCAAGTCTGGTTCCACTCGTTGGGGTGACTGTGGAGTTTGGGATGAGGGAAGGTGACTTCCTTCCTTTTTTGAACCGCCATTCCGCCCAATTCCGTATTGGGTCCATCTGAGAATTTTGTGCGATGGTTTAAGTGAAAGAAATCCCTAAACAGTTCGACTGAAGGTTCCTCTTGCAGATAAACCTCACAAAAGACTTGGAAGTGGCAGATGTTGGTCACAGAATTGGGACCGATGTCTTGAGGGCGCAGCTGAAAATTGGCCAGTACATCCCGGAAATTTTTTGAACCGGGAGGGCTAAAACCTCGTCCGAGATGATCAGCGAATACGACTACCTCTCCATCCTTGGGTGTAGGAGGATTTTCCGGGCCAGGGACCCTCCAGTGGATGACATCTTTTTTAGCTAAAGCGTCCGTTTTTACAAGGTTGCTTAACTTCTCCTCGGTTACTCGAGAGGGAGCCCAATTGCATTCATAGACTTGCTTGGCCATGACAAGGGAAATCTGAAACATGATTATTGCCGGTTTAATAATTACAGTGGAGAACTATACAGCGGTATGAGGATACAAGCATATTGACAAACCGGATTTGGTTATTCGTAAACCGGAGTCTGACAATGGAAACAATGTAATGCATTGGTGGTTCAACATGGGACTAATGGTATCTACTGGGTCATCATTTGGTATATAAAGTTAAACCGCCCAATTTGGTGTTAAGGATGTATAAGTGAAGAGAAAAACAGGTTTCACAAGTTGGCATTGTAATTTTGGATCTACCGCATGTCAGAAAATGAAAATATATTCAGACCTAAATATTGGTACCGAAGCAGTTGATGAAGATTCAGATGGGATTTTCTACTTAAATGAGATGAGTTGGATATCAAACAGGTGCTAAAACTACCACCGCGCAAGATCTGTGTGGTTCTTGGATCTAATCCATGGATATAAGTAAGGATAAAGAAGGTTCGGGCGAAGAACACTGATGAACGACAGAAACCCTAAGTGCAGATCTATTGTAAGAGAAGGGAAACTTACAGACGCTGTCGAGCAGCGGCGGCGCGCGGAGGAGCTCTGTACGTTCAGGTCGATGCAGCGGCCAAGGTTGGTGCAGCAGTCGAAGGTCGACGGCGGCGGCTGAGGTCGAAGGCTCGGGCGTCGCGAGGATGACGATGATGCGAAGAGGTACGAGGGGGGAAATGGAAAGACCCCCAGGCCCTATTTATAAGGGAGATAAACGACAAGCGCGAAAATCGAGGAGATGAATTTTTTTATGAGGCGGAGCTGTCGCCTCGATTGTCGGAGGCTCATTAATGAAGGTGGATTATACAGAGTTTTAAATAGCAGGTGACGTCACGGCGGTTTACCATGATCCTAGAAGATGACATCACGACGGTTTACAAGATTATATGAAGATGTTGAAGAAGCAAATTTCTTAAGTATTGAGGATTGACATGAACCAGTTCAAATCAATCTGGGGCCTAATGTTGGGGATATTACCACTGGGCGTAAACCGGCCAGGAGAGGCCGGGTTAACCCCATAAGTAGTTCATCCGTATCTCAAGCCTATGAAGACAGACGGTGACGCTTCATGAAGGCCCAGGGCCCAAAGCCGGTTTAAGGCCCGTAGACACAAACCGACATTGATATGTAAACTTGTGTTGTAAGATGGAGGTAGCAGAGACCGAGCCGGACACGATTATGAGCCGGCCTCGGAGTCTGTAAACCGACGGGCGTCAACCCATGTATATAAGGGGACGACCCGGTGGCGGTTCAGGGAGAACAGACAACACGTCGAGACTCAGGCAAAGCGTATTCGCTCCCTGGTCATCGAAACCCCATCAATTCCATCACAACTAGACGTAGGCTTTTACCTTCATCGTAAGGGGCCGAACTAGTATAAAACTCTCTTGTGTCCCTTGTCCGCTTTAACCCCTTTAAGCTAACCCGTAGCGATGGCTCCACGACTAAGTCCTTTCTCTAGGACATCTGCCGTGACAAAACCACGACAGCCCCAGTGCCTCAGGCTGCTGAAGAAGAAGAAGATTATTCTGTTATTTTGAGGAAGCTGAAGCCAAAGATCCCTGATCACAATGATGCACACCCAGTTGCAGAGAACATGAAAATCAGGAAGGATTCAGGATTGAGGCTATCGAGAGTGTCTGATCCATATGCCACCAGGAGAAGGACTGTTGTGGACTACAGATTCCCCAATAAGGAACAGCAGGACTTCTATGAGACTGTTTTACTTGACAAGAAGCCCATAGTGTGTGACTTGAGATGGGTTGATTGGAAATACATCAAGGAGAATGAGGATCACTTCCCTGGTGTATATGACAGCTTCAAGGCATGTGGAGTTGATGAGTTTGTTGCTCAGAAGTTCACCAAGTGGAATGATGATCTCATTATGCAATTCTACTCCACTGCACACTTCTATCTGGATGGAAGGATTGTGTGGATGTCTGAGGGTACTAGGTACCAGTCTACTGTTGAAGAATGGACAAAACTCATAAATGCTCCTGAGGAACATGAGGATGACTTGGATGTCTATGCCAAGAAGAAGAAAGACCACAACTCTATGGCAAATATGTACAAAGAGATCCCTGATGATGCTTTGGACACACATAAGTTTGGATCTGTACACTATTTGTTGTCTGGTCTGCCTACAATCAATTGGATTCTGAGGCACACACTTCTTCCCAAGTCAGGTGATCACAAGATGATCAGAGGACATGCTATCAACTTGTTGCACATATTTGATGTCCCACAGAAGTTCAAATTGATGAGCCTGATTGTGGAAACAATCAAGAGGACTGCAGCTGATCAGAAGAGGAGTTGTGGATATGCCCCACACATCCAGGAGCTCATTAACTCAAAGATGGTCAAGGGCAAGTACATCTTGGACAAAGAGCATCTTCCCATCTATCCTGAATTTGAGGACAACACAGTAGTCATGACTGAGAATGAACCATCATCTGTGCAAGCACAAGAGAAGAAAGCCAAAGCTAAAGCTGAGAAGGCTGCAAAGATGCCAACTATGGAAGAGGCATCTCAGATATTCTTGAAGAGCAAGCAAGACCAGCTTGGATATCTGATCCAATCCACTCTGAGGATTGAGCAGGGGTTGGCCACCCTGACCAAGAACCAGGAGAGCTTGGAAAGGATAGTTGAGACAAAATTCCATGACCTTGATGTCAAGATCACAGAGATCCAAACTGCAGTTGAGCAACTTCAGGAGGAAGCAGAGGAGAAGAAGGGCAAGTCTACCACAGATGCATTTGCTAGGGTGCCCAGAGGACAGAGATCTGCTGCAGTGCTAGTGACAGACACTAGAGCTACAGCATCAGCACCAGTAGCTACAGCTCCAGTCCCAACTCCAGCAGCTACTCCACCAGCTCCAGCCACTTCATCAGAAGCTTTCGTCCTTGGCATTCTCTCAACACCACCTCCCGAAGATCAAGCCTGAGAGTCATTTAGCACTATGCATTTTCAAACTTTTTGGTAACTTGTTGCCAAAGGGGGAGAAAAATGTATAGATCATAGGCTTCGAGAGAGAGAGTGTTGGTTTTTATCTCTCTTTGCACTCTTTTTGGTTGGTTTGAAACTTGTTTGCGTGCTTGTGTGATACTACTTTATGTCCTTGTGAGATACTTATTTGGTCAAGTGTTTGATCATATGCTACCCTTAATGCTTGTTGGTTAATGCTATTCTTCATATCATATTAGGATCATTCACTTTGCTTGGTGATGAGTGCATGCTTTTAATCTCTATCATTTTGAGCGCTCCACCAAGATGTATGTGACATGGAAGAGTAACCCATGATCCTAATCGATTGTGCATTTGCATTCAAAAGCAAATCTTAAATAATGCACAAATTTAGGGGGAGCTCTTGCTTATCACATACTTCTCAAAGCGACGATGTTTTTCAATCTTATGTATCATTTGTCGAAGCTTTGATCTATATGTTGTCATCAATTACTAAAAAGGGGGAGATTGAAAGTGCAACTATCCCTGGGTGTTTTGGTAATTCCTAAAAACATATAGCTCATTCAGCTAATGCCATTTCAAGATAAATATTTCAGGAAAGCTCAATGTTTGGCATGGCATGGATTAGAAAGTGGACCCTTCAAAATGCTAAGGACAAAGGATTGGCTCAAGCTCAAAGCACAGGACTCTAAATTATCTATTTTAGTGATCCAAGATCACATTGAGTCTATAGGAAAAGCCAATACTATTAAGAAGGGATGAGGTGTTGCTTAATGAGGATGTTGCTCAAAATGCTTAAGTGATATGCTCCAAAACCCTCCACTACTTTCTCATATCCACATTTGTCCCAAACCAAAAAGTCCAACTCGGCCCCACCGAATCTTTTCATCCGGAGCCACCGAGTTCAGTTGACATAGCCACTGCCAGAAACCCTAATCAATTCGGTCTCACCGAGATGGGATTGCAAACTCTCTGTTTCCCTTCGTAACGTTTCGGTCAAACCGAGATGAGCGATCGTTCCCACCGAGATTGCAATGCAAACTCTATGTTTCCCCTTCGTAACATTTCGGTCCAACCGAGATGAGTGAATCGGTCCCACCGAGTTTGCCTGACCAACTCTTTGTTTGGCTATTACCAAAATCGGTCTCACCAAGTTTGTGTAATCGGTCTCACCGAGATTACGTTATGCCCTAACCCTAATGACATCGGTCCCACCGAGTTGACATGTCAGTCCCACCGAGACTCCTAACATTCACATTTTGAACTAAATTGGTCCAACCGAGTTCTCTGAATCGGTCCCACCGAGTTTGGTGATTTGTGTGTAACGGTTAGATTTTGTGTGGAGGCTATATATACCCCTCCACCCACTCTCCATTCGTGGAGAGAGCCATCAGAACATGCCTACACTTCCAACACATATTTTCTGAGAGAGAACCACCTAAACTTGTGTTGAGGTCAAGATATTCCATTCCAACCACATAAATCTTGATATCTAGCCTTCCCCAAGTTGCTTTCCACTCAAATCTTCTTTCTACCAAATCCAATCCTATGAGAGAGAGTTGAGTGTTGGGGAGACTATCATTTGAAGCACAAGAGCAAGGAGTTCATCATCAACACACCATTTGTTACTTCTTGGAGAGTGGTGTCTCCTAGATTGGCTAGGTGTCACTTGGGAGCCTCCGACAAGATTGTGGAGTTGAACCAAGGAGTTTGTAAGGGCAAGGAGATCGCCTACTTCGTGAAGATCTACCCTAGTGAGGCAAGTCCTTCGTGGGCGACGGCCATGGTTGGATAGACAAGGTTGCTTCTTCGTGGACCCTTCGTGGGTATAGCCCTCCGTGGACTCGCGCAACCGTTACCCTTCATGGGTTGAAGTCTCCATCAATGTGGATGTACGATAGCACCACCTATCGGAACCACGGATAAAAAATCTCCGTGTCAACATTGCGTTTGCTCCTTCAAACTCATCCCTTTACCTTCATATGCAATTGTTTTACATTCCGCTGCTATACTCTTAGAATTGCATGTGTAGGTTGATTGCTTGACTTGTGTTAAGTTGCTAAAATCTGCCAAGAACTAAAATTGGGAAAAGGCTAGATTTTTATTTGGTCAAGTAGTCTAATCACCCCCCTCTAGACATACTTTCGATCCTATACCTGCCAAAGGGCAGCTGCCGCCGGCAGGGCATCAAGCCCTGGCCATAGAGACAGCCGCGCCCATGGCTGAGGAAATGCCTTTGGTCCTTGCCGTCGAGCCCCAGGCTCCGGCGTGGGCGCAGCACACTGTCCGATTCTTCCAAACAGGGGAACTTCCTGAGGAGCAGGAAGAAGCGGAGAAAGTAGCCCGCCGGTCCGCCCTGTATCAGTTCGTCGACGACGTCCTATACAGGAGAAGGCCGAACGGCGTGAAATTAAGGTGCATCCCCCGGGAGGAAGGACTGGACCTGTTGGCAGAGATACATGGAGGCATATGTGGCTCCCACATAGGGTCGAGGGCCCTTGCCGGGAAGGCGTTCCGGCAAGGTTTCTTCTGGCCCACCGCCCTCCAGGATGCGACGACACTAGTAACCAAGTGTGAAGCGTGCCAGTTCCATTCAAAGACGCTTCATCAACCAGCTCAAGCCCTTCAAACAATCCCTCTCTCCTGGCCATTCTCGATCTGGGGGCTCGACATACTGGGCCCTTTCCCCCGTGCTGTCGGGGGCTTTGAGTACTTGTACGTCGCAATCGACAAGTTCACAAAGTGGCTGGAAGTGGAAGCAGTGAGAAAGGTGACTACTCAGTCAGCTATCAAGTTTTTCAAGGGACTGGTCTGCCGTTTTGGGGTGCCGAACAGAGTCATCACCGACAACGGCACACAGTTCACAAGCCACACCTTCATGCAATACATTCAAGACCTTGGCAGTAAGGTCTGTTTTGCTTCCATGGCACACCCCCGGAGCAACGGCCAAGCAGAGAGGGCGAATGCTGAAGTGTTGCGATGCCTCAGGACAAAGACTTTTGACAAGCTGCGCAAGAGCGAAAAGCGCTGGATTGATGAATTGCCGGCGGTTCTTTGGTCGATCAGGACGACGCCAAATCGAGCCACCAGCCAGACACCTTTTTCCCTGGTATACGGGGCGGAAGCAGTTCTCCCCACGGAACTCATATACGGGTCACCTCGAGTGCTTGCTTATGATGAGCTTGAGCAAGAGCAGTTGCGCCAAGATGACGCGACGCTCCTTGAGGAAGATCGTCTTCGGGCGGCTGTGAGAGCAGCACGCTACCAGCAAGCCTTGTGCCGCTACCATAGCCGCAAGGTTCGTGCCCGGAGCTTTGAGGAAGGCGACCTTGTTCTCCGGTGCGTTCAGTCGGCCACGAATTCCAACAAGTTGACGCCAAAGTGGGAGGGCCCTTATCGGGTAACACGAGTCACCAGGCCCGGCGCAGTCCGCCTGGAGACCGAAGATGCTGTCCCAGTGAGCAACTCCTGAAACATCGAGCATCTTCGCAAGTTTTACACATAAGGCGCGGCTTGCCGGGCCTCCCGGCAAGCCACCTTTTGTACAAGCTTTGCCGGCAAGGCATGTCACCCTTCGTACAAAGCCAGGCGCAGACCCTGAGCATAAATAAATGAAGCGCTGGCGCCCTAAGTTATAGCATGCATGCTAGGTCGAGTCCCTTCCTTGGTTAGGGTTGATAGTGCTTAGCGGCGACTAACCCCTAGCCTAGAGGTCGAGTGCGCGTCTCTCTATTTCTTTTCTGTCCTCTTTTGGTTCGCATGGCACATGAGCGCTTCTGCTGAGCTACTTGGAAGAAAGGGCACGGGCCGGCGTCTCAACCCCGGCAAACCAAGGTTGCCGAGGGCTGCAAGTGCAAGGATCCAACCGTGGCGAGATGAGGTTGCCGGGGGCTGCAGATCCAGATAAGTCTTTTATCCCCTGTCATGCATTTCTTTATGAGCTGGGATATGTGAAACCTCGCTTTATTTCTAGGCCACTGTGCTCCCCTTTTCCATACCCAAGGATTATCTCCCGGGCCTGGATTTGGTTGTAGTCGCGGCGGCAAGGAAATAGAACGAGGAGCCTGAGCCCGCTTCATCCTTGCCTCCGCCAAGGGCGCGAGAATGGTCGAGCAAAGTGGGGGAACGGCAAGGCCTGTTGCCGGGTGGAAAACGTTTATCTTGAATAGTAACAAGGACTCGCTATTTGTCGTGGGCTCCATCCATGAAGAAAACCCCCGCCAAACACCCCTTTTTCATTAAAAACATCCCGTACAGGTACAGTTCATATGAGACAAAAAACATGTACAAGGGGGATTACAAGCTTTTGATTTAACGATGCCCGAGGGCATACAGATTAAAAAAGAGACAAGATGCCTGTAATCCCTTTCTTGTCCCTCTCCTCAGGAGGTAGGTCAAGGAGGCAAAAGGGCAAAAGGGGCGCCTAGGCGAGCTACGAGCAGCAGAAAGCACCAAGAGAACACCCCGGTGGCCGCCCACGGATGGGCCGGTGATGACGGTGCCGGGAAAGGAGCTGGAAGACGAGGCGGCAAGACCGGCAATATGCGATGAAGGCGTCAGTGCCCGCGTACTCTGAGTTGACAGCCTTGCCGCCCGCCCTCTTCCTCTTCCGCAGCCTCTCGACGCCAGCCGCCCAAGGAGACGGCCCCGAGAAGTTCAAGGAGCTAGCCCCTCCCCCGGCAAAACTCTGCCGGAGGAGCGGCCGGGTGCAGATGCTGCTGCTGCCGCACCCGCCCAGGCGCGGGGTGTCCGACGCCTAGTCGGACTCGTCCCCATCGTCTGCCCCGCTGTCCTCCTCATCGCTTTCGCTCGAGGAAGAGCTTCCGTCGTCAGAATCTCCGTCGGAGGAGCTCTCCATGCAGCACTTCAGGGGAGTCCCGAAATCTCCGAAGACCTTGACGGAGAGCAGGCCGTCCTCCATTAATTTGAAGTAGAGGACGAGCCCCGCCGTCAAGCTGTGGATGCGAGCGAACGTCTTCCATCCACGACGGAGGTACATGACCCGAGGAGCCGGGAAGTCGACGTCGACCCGCGTGCCCCCATTCCCGCAGCCCCTCATGTGCAATCTGAGGGATTGTGGCGGGTCACGCTCCATCTCCCGAGCGAACGGGGCAGGAACACGAAGACGGCGACGCGGAGGCCGGCGCAGCCTGATGAAGAACTCACGGGGCTGGTCTCCGACATGGCCTTCCATCGGAAAAAGCATCGTTGGCGGGGGCGAAGCCGGCGCGCCGCCCCGTCCTCCTCTTCCCCGAGCACCACGACCTCTGCCCCGGCCTCGCTCACGGCCTCGCCCCCTCCCCCTTCCCCTCGTGGCCGGCTCCACCACCGCGGGCTCAAGAGGAGGAGGGACGCGCTGTCGAGCAGCAACCCTCGCCGCCACCGTTGAGGGACCGGGATTCCCTCTCTCTATGGCAAGTGAGAGGAAGAAGCAGAAGCAGGAGGAGATAGATGACAGAAGAGTGTGGGATGCCATTTCCCCCTCCCCCTCCTTATAGAGGGGCGGGGTCGGGGCTCGGCCGCCCCGCTCGGCCAATCTAGCCACCAGGGGCGCAGGGAATCGAGACCGACCCGCTGCCCCAATTAGCGACGGCCCGGTTTCCCGTCTCCACCGCTTGCCACCCCAAGCGCATGAAGGACGCGTGGCGAACGTGCAGAATCAAGAGGGCGGGTGAAGCGACCTCTCCCCGCCCCGTGATCGTGGTGTGTGGACGCCTTGAAGACCGCGACCCGGCCCCGCGCAGTAAATGAGCCGCGCCTCCACGCCTCCCTCTTTTTATGGGGAAGACGCGAGCCGCCTCTTTACCCTGATGTGACGCATGCATGCAAAAACTGCCACACGCATGCCGCCCACGTCACGCGCACCCCTCCATGCTGCGCCACACCGCGCGCGGGGCATGGGACGCAGCACGCGAAAAGTTTTACCGCGGTAAAAACCGCCCCGCCTGCCCGCGCACCGCTTTGGGCCTGGCCCAACAACGTATCGCGCTTATGTGTGGCCCAGGCCCGGGGGCTCCTGTTGGTGTACAAACAAAGGGCGCGTCTTTGTACCCCTTTACCTGTGCACGGGCAGTCGGAGCCGCGCCCACGGCCACACCAAGCAGAGCAGGGAAGGTGAACCAAGGTAAAACCGAAGCCCGAGGCAGCCAGAGCAACGCCAAGACCAAGACTACAAAAAAGCAGAGGGGCGGAGCAGTTTCCCCCGGCAAGACCCTTGCCGGGGACGGCCTCAACAGCCCCGGCAAGACCCTTGCCGGGGCAGCGCGCCCAAATACCAACAGAGCGAGCCACCCTCGAGTCCACATCCCCAACACCATCGACCACGTTGGGCCAGGGCTCGGGAGGCACCTCTGTGGTGGCATGCAGATCTTTGTGAAGACAAGGAATACTCAAGATCAGATGAGGATTAGAAGACGACGACCCTCGGCAAGATCCTTGCCGAGGAAGGCCACTAGATCCCCGGCAAGGTCCTTGCCGGGGACGATAGCGCGCCACGGCAAGACCCTTGCCGGGCCACCCGGCAAGGCCCTCACCAAGGACGCCAGCAGGGCCACCGCCAGGCCTGTGCCAATCAAGTTTCCACAGCCGTTCGCATGCAGCTGCCAGCTCAACCAGCTGAGCAGGCGCCTGCGTGGCAACATGCAGCTCCCGGGCAACTCGACAAGCGCCTGCGTGGCGGCATGCAGATCTTCGTGGAGGCTCCACCATCGTGCCACCTCAGCTGCCTGCCTGCCTACATGGCACCGCATGCCTCACTGGCCAGGACGCGTGTCGAAGCGAGGAGGAGCGGCGACGGACGGGACGGGCCTCGCCCCCGTCCCCGATAAAGCTAGGGGACACCTCAGCAGCGCATTAAATGTGTCTTGTCCTGTAATACGAGCGATAAGCTCGCAATACCGTACGCCTTTCCACCTCCTATGTGCCACTGTGGCAGCCCCTTTCGACTATAAAAGGAGGCCCATTGCGTACTGTAGAGGGATTCGGCTCTTTGGGACCGCGCACCCCACCATAGCTAGTTCGAGAGCACAAGAACTTTCTGAAATACACCCACCAAAGCAGGACTAGGGTTTTATGCATCCTCGCGGCCCGAACCTGGGTAAACGATCCTTGTGCTGATTACTAATCCTGCCCTTCTCACAACCCTGCGCCCCGGCAACCGTAGTAGGGATTCTTGTGATCCCATAGGTGTCATTCCACACCGACACCATGCATCGCTTCAAAATCGAAATTGTATATTCGAAACTTGTGGATTGCAATTTTTAGTTCAAGCTAGTTCTTTCGGTTGGAAAACTTGAGCTAGTTTTAACTTGTAAGCAGGATAAGTCATGTAACATTTGCCATATGTAGATAACAGACTAAGAGGACATTCTAAATCTAGAAATGCCAAGCAGCAGCAATACATCACTAGGTCGGCATTACACTCAAAATTCATTACATATGTTGTTTCTTTGTTACGAAAAAACATCAACGTACTTGGCATATTAATAATCAAGCACCTAATGCAAGGATTATGACAACAAAGCAGGTTATTAATCTACGGAAGAAGTCACTAGCATAAGACATGATTGACTGTATGGATCAGTTGCCATATGAAATGCTGAATTTAACATTACTGGCTCCTTTCAGTTTATCAATTAAGCATGTGAATGCCCTCCCGGTTTATTAGTTCAGATAGTTTTGACCTGGCAATTATCACTTATCAGTGCCTCTTGTTTTTTTTTTTTTGAGACAATCAGTGCCCGCCCCGGGCCCCCAAAATCCAGGGGCCCCTCCCCAGACGCGCAGGTAGCCCATGGGCCATTGCCCAGAGAGGTAGGCGAGGGGGAGCAGCAACGCTTCGATCACGCAGAGGCAACCTTCATTCCTAAAAAAGAGGCGAACATTCCTTCGATCGGGCAAACGCTGCCTTCCTCCGATCCCTAATTGCCTGGATCGCTGGACGCGCACATCCTCGTGCATCTGCCGCCGGAGCCAGACGCCAGTTCAATGGCTTCACGTTCGAGCGCCAATTGTCTGATGATCGATGCCGATCCAATCTCTTCAGGTGCTCCGTATTGCAGTTACATATTCCCCACACAGGTATATTGCTAATTAAGTACGTATCTCTTAAGAAATTTACTTTAGCATACAGATTGCCTACTTTGCATTGTTCATTGAAAAAAAGGAGAGAGCGGCCTCTTTGTTTTCATTTACTAACTAAAATCACAATGTTTTTACAGTACCTTCACCACATGTATATTTCTTTTGGAAATATACATGTTCATTAGGGCATGTACAACGTGGCATATGAGCGAATGTGAGCGCTTTATAAATCTTGTATTCATTATTATTGCTGTATAATGTTTATATTAAGGGTCCCAAATTTTATTTCGCCCCGGGCCCCCAAAATCTCAGGACCGGCCCTGTCCATACTCTTCGGGGATATCCGCAGGCGGTGCTTCTTTGGAATGGGGAACATATCCCATGCGGACAAACTGATAGGATAATCCTGGTATGCAACACGAAGTAAACCGGGCATGCGCATTTTGTGCATCCATCACAGTCGATTCTTTGCATTTTGTAAGAACTAGTAGAGTGCCCGTGCGTTGCCACGGGCTCTTGAAAAAGTTTACAAGAGTTACATGTTAAATTTAACATGCACAAACAATATAACACAAACACAATTACTGAATAATTGAAGTCCATTTTGCAATGAAAATTGATAACAAAAAGAAAGACTAATGACATGTCCATGTAACCAACGGAGCGATGTTCCAGCTAAACATCTATTACAAAATTATCAATATCTAGATGATGCGCTTAAGAAATTCTTTAACAATATCAGGAAAGTTGCCTTTAGCTTCATTCCCACGGTGTTTTAGCAGGTACTCCCTCCGTTCGGAATTACTTGTCGTAGAAATGGATGTACCTAGACATTTTTTATAATAAAAACTGCTTCCTCAACTCATACCCATCCTGCACAAACAATATATGTAGTTAGTGTGCAAATTTCATGCCAAAGGTCTTAAAACATGTAACGGACAATACTCACCGCGCAAACCGGCTTGATCAATTCTGTACCGTTCCACCAGAGCATAAAATGAAAAACAAAATAGCTAGACACATTCCTGTAATATTTTAAATTAATAATGTAAAGAATATAGTGATAACAAAAATAAATGTTCATTTTATTATGAATTCATTACCCGTCTATACTCGTTGGAATACCAAACGGAAATAAACGTTGCCATTTATAAATATTGGAATTCCAACCAGGCAGCTTTATTTCGAGTGCTTCTTTGAAATCCCTTGCAAAAGTTTTAAATTTCAGTGCATGCCCCAAATTTTTACCCTCTGACGATTGTGATGTTTGAATAGGGTCCATAATATATATCCGACGTGCCTCTTTGTCGATCACGTACAAGATGTATCGGCCTATGGATGCATAGCAAAGATAAATCTACAAGTGGAGCTATTAAAAACAACAATAAACCATGATAACAATAAACAAAATACTTTACTTACCATGTTGCACGATGAGATGTTGTTGTTCATCCCAGGCCAACTATCAAATAACGTTGCCAACGTCTGGATAGTTTCCTTCTCGCAAAACTTCTGACCTCTTGTTGACTCTAGCATCATGGACTAAGTAAAAAAACTAAATATTGCTTCAGCATGTTAATACTAATGCCACATAAAATACAGAGTTATGATAAGTTACACAAAATCATAGATCCATGTAGTGTATATGAGGGTCTGTGAAATATATATATGATGAAATATAAATGATATTTTCTACTGCATAATATAATCATATATAATATCTGAAAAAATAAAAGTGAAACTAACACAACTATTTTCTCTATAAAAACATATTTGATCTTATTAGGAAAATATGTTGATTAAATAATTGTACTAACACAAAACTCCGTAATTTTTGTTTTATCTAATAGCATATATATTTTCTGTATTGCTTTATAAAACTCCGTAAATTTTTGGCTTCCAACGTCATTACCTTGGATCCCGTGTCCCTTGATTCTTTTTTAACGTCAACATTAGTCATGTTTATCTCTCTCATAATATGTCGAAAAAACATATAGAGAAATACAACTTCTGATAAAAACAATTATTTTTATGCATGTCTTCTAATTATATAAAATTCGATGAGTATTCAGTCCGGTACATGGTCCATCATTCTTACGTAGTGATTTCATCAATTGACATTTTCAAAGATCATCTAAAGCAATTAGAGCAACTCCGACGGGCCGACCCAAACGGACGGCGATTTCGTCCGCTTTTTGTCCGTTTGGGTCGGCCGCCTGCCCGGCGTCCGCCCTGTTTTTCATATTGGTCGGCAGCGCGCCCAACGCGCCGACCCATATGTGCAGGCGTGGCGAGCTGGCCGCCCAATTTTACAATGCATTCAACATATTGTGAAATGAAAATTTAACAAGCAAAATAGTTTAGCCACCCAAATAAATAGTATAGTTTTACAGGCCAAATAAAAATAAAAATGTTTCACATAGTTTTGCAAACGAATAAAAGAAGATACATCTATTGGTTGCCAACATGAGTCCACATATGCTCAACCAAATCATTTTGCAGTTGCACGTGAGTTTCCCAATCACGCATGTCTTCATGAAACTGAGTGAACTGCTCAAATGTTGCCGCTACTCCATGCTCAGGCACAACATTCTCACCCTGAAACTGAAAGCCTTGATCGTACAGATGTTTCGGGCGCTCGTCTTCTAGATCATATTGTGCATGATCACACAAGCAGTCATCACCTCCAATAGTTTCTGCGTGCTCCAAGTATTAGCAGGATACCGAACGATGCCCCATCGAGATTGCAAAACACCAAAGGCACGCTCGACATCCTTTCTAGCACTCTCTTGCTCTTGGGCAAATCTTTTCCTTTTCTCTCCGACAGGGTTGGGTATTGTCTTTACAATAGTGGTCCACTGAGGATAGATACCGTCACCCAAATAGTAACCTTTATCGTAGTTGTGGGCGTTGACAGTAAAGTTCACCGGTGGGCTGTTGCCTTCGGCAAGCCTAGCAAACACCGGCGAGCGCTGAAGCACGTTGATATCATTGTGTGATCCAGCCATGCCAAAGAAAGAGTGCCAGATCCAGAGATCTTGAGACGCCACGGCCTCTAGTATGACAGTGCAAGCCCTGACATGTCCCTTATACTGCCCTTGCCAAGCAGAAGGGCAGTTCTTCCACTCCCAGTGCATGCAGTCTATGCTGCCAAGCATCCCCGGGAAGCCCCTGCTAGCATTCATCGCCAACAAACGGGCTGTATCTTCAGCTGTCGGCTCTCTCAAGTACTCAGGGCCAAACACAGCAATCACAACCTTGCAAAACTTATACAGGGACTCTAGGCATGTAGACTCGCTCATACGGACGTACTCGTCAATGAGATCACCGGGCACTCCGTATGCAAGCATTCGGATGACGGCAGTGCATTTCTGATAAGAGGAGAAACCAATCTTGCCGATGACATCCTCTTTGCACTCGAAGTAGTCATCATAGCCAACCACTCCCTCTCTAATACGGTTGAAAACATGCCTACTCATACGGAACCGGCGGCGGAATTTGTGATGTTTGAACAACGGGTTTGTTGTATCAAAGTAGTCCTTCCAGAGAAGGAAATGCCCGCTCTCCCGGTTACGATTCAACGCCAGAAGGTGGCCCGGAATGGAGCCACGGAACAGCGGCCGCTGGTTGTTGAGGTGGTGATGGACCAACATGGCAGCCAATATCTCCTCCTCGTCGTCGGACGATGAATCGTCGGAGTCGCAAATGAAATTGTGGAAAAAGAACTCGTCGGCGGAGTCCATTTTCGTACCTTGGCAAACTGTCGAACAGCTTGCGGGCGTCGAAGAAGGAGATGGCCGGCGAGGGGAGACGCGGCGCCCACAGACCAGCTAGCTGCCCTGCCAGAGTCCGACGAGTGTGACGGCGTCCGACGAGTGTGCCGGTCGTATGTGGTGGGGGCGGCGAGGCGTCTTCTTGGTCGCGGGCGGCTGGGCGGTGGGGGAAGCAGCGGCGGGAACCTGTTTGCTCCCCGGCGGCAAAACGGCGGCGGCGGGCGACTGGGGGCAGGGGCGGCGTTGCTGGGCGGATGTGGAGGCGGCGGCAGCTAGAAGAGTCGCCGGCAAAAATGGGCGGCGGCGCCGGTAACGGAGGGGCGGGGGTGAGGGTTGCTTGTTGGCCGGGAGGAGGGGAGGCCAATGTGCCACAGACCAGCGGGCCCGGGGACAGGAGTAGGCGAGCGCGCGCGCGTCCGTCGCGTGTCCGCACCAACGCAAATCAGACTCAAAAAATGGGTCGGGAATGGGTCGCCCGCGAACGAAAAACGAACGCGCGTCCGTTTGGGTCGGCGCGTTGGGCCCCCTTTTCTGTCCGCGCCGACCCAAACGGACGGCCGCGGACGAAATGGGTCGCCCATTGGAGTTGCTCTTAGCTTTTATCTCCGATCTACAAAAGTTAACATATAAACAGATTTTATATAATTTTGTACTAACTTTGTACTAAGTTAACGACCCTTATTTTGAGATGAAGGGAGTACTAAAATTTTAAAATTAAAATAAGCTCATATACATTATATATTCATTGGTCAACTGCTAGATGCGTGCATCGACCCTTTTTAGTCGGAGTGAGTGGCATCGTTCTTTTTCTTAGACTGAATCGCATTGCAACTTTAATAAATTGTAGGCTAGCTAAGCTATAAATCACTTTTTAGTAATTATTCTTTAGAAATAACTTTTTAGGCTATGTGATATTTGTCATTGTATAAAAGAACACGTGGCATTTCTCTCATTGCAAACTGCTCTTTTTCCTCTGAAGCAAACACCGCTCATTTTCCTTGCATCTTAAAAAACCAATTCACTCTTAGGGCACAACGCTCACACCCACATCTCATTCTCCTGGTCTGCTTTCCCCGTCACGATTTCTCACTGTCACCTCCCCTCAACACCACAACAATCTGCCCGTGTCTTCCTCTCACCGCCATCTTCTCTCCCCTCTATGGTGGCCCTGGCCAATTCCCGGTGCTAAGGAGTGCACATCGTCGTAGCCAACTACTTAGGCCAAAAGGAGGAGTAACATTGACTTATTCAAGCGAAGGTAGCTGGGAGCAGAGGCAAGGCTGACGATGATATTGTTATGTTTATTCCCAGAATCTCACGGTCTAGCAAGAGAAACACGATTTATGTGTATATATACATTGAACATACAAGTACCAAAACGACATGGACTCTAATAGTCTTGAAACCTACCACACAGGCACGCGCACGCACGCACGTAAAAAAACAAGCATCCACATATACAAAACATGCAATCAGAAGAAAGAAGAATACATTGAGTGGCTTGAGAGGGTTTCGCATGGTGGCAGAGCTTCACAGTCAGGCAACAGTGCGGATGAACACCTCGCTCACAACCTATGGATTTGGCTTCTTAACGGCATGGCTAAGTACGCCAGTGCCTCAGACTTCGGCATGAGACGTCTGGGAAACAAGTTCACTCCAGCGAGATGTAGAGTTCTATAAAAAAAAGTATATTTCAGGATCTGGGGTTAGCAAATTTACTCCCAAATGATTAATACCATAGAAACATGAAGACGGATGCATGTCTGCTAATTTTAGCTATTATATCATATTAGTTGGATTAACATTACGTTGCTAAGATTATTAAATTAGCAGTGCACCCATGATGCTCTCACACAAAATTACACGCGTTCACTAAAAGAAGCATAGCGAACATTAGTCTGTATAAATGATTTAAATAAATTATACCTCAACCAGCCTTGTCGCGCTCTAGTGCTGCCGCCGCCCTCGTTCACCGTATAATCTACGGCCCAGGTCGTTCTGCCTGTGTAAGAGACACAAGACATAGGAGACATGAGGAATGGAAGTGAGAATCCATATGAGGTCAGAAAATCATTTATCTGTATCTTCAATGAGGCAAATCCCCCTTCTGAATTGACAACAATTATCAAACCTTGCAATGCACCCATGATGGGTTGGATGACAGATTTAGTCTATGAGATAGAACCTCTGCCAATCTTGTTACTTGGGTCATTATTCAGTAGTCAATATCTTACAAAAGGAAGAGAGGTGTGGTAGACATGGCGGAGGAATCTTAACATACACTTCCCGGGAAAAAATATTAGCACCATAGTTTAAATGTGTATAAAAAGGAGTCCTATTGTGCTTCGAAAAGGGAGTCCGATTTTAGAGTAATCCAAGTTATTCAAGAGATTAACAATGAAACAAACTTTGCAATTTGAGTATTTCCTAAATGAAGTGATATGTACATGCACCAAATATTTGTAAAGTTATGACTAAAGAAGGGAAACCGCTACATTGAGTACTCAAAGCTAACGGAAGGAAGCCACATGATCGGGTATTTGAGGCATGCAATGTAAAACCTTAACCGGGATCAACTGCAATTGGGCAAACATACACTCAACACAACCTGGAACGCTCTGAAACAGAAGTTTAATATAGCAGTCAGCAACCGCGTATGCAAGGAAATACTGCAAGGAAATACCTTCGTGATTGTCAGAGATGGAAAGGTGTTGGGCAAGATGCACGGCTAGTTCGTGAGATAGACTTTGCGCCCTTAGGCTCCAGCATGGTGAAGTGGACCACACCTCCCGTATCCACCACGAAATCGATCTATGGCACGTACTCCTTCATTCTTCTGGGCCTAGAGAACCTGACACCGTTGATGTAGCTTGCTGATCCAAGACCAAACACGTAGAATGGCCGGTTTGCCCAATACGTTGTGTTGTGGTTGCACTCGTAAACATAATTGCAGTAGCTACTGATCTCATAGTGTTCATATCCTGCTTCTGAAAGGCGTTTCGAAGCCATCTTGTAGAAGTTCGCAGAGTCTCATTTGGGAGGAAATACACCAGACGTATAGCTGCGACATTAAAATGGAAGGAATGAGATCAGCACTAGTATTCAGTATGACACATTTACATAGGAAGATCACTTGATTCTTAATAGTACTCCCTCCGTTTCTAAATATAAGTCTTTTTAGATATTCCACTACAAAAAGGATGTATGTATACATATTTTATAGAGTAGATTCACTCATTTCGCTCCGTATGTAGTCCATAGTGGAATCTCTAAAAAGACTTATATTTCGGAACGGAGGAAGTACACAAATTTCACTGCAAATTAATGTGTTATAATTTTTTTAGAAACTTGGTCTTACACGGTAGTAGTATATTG
Source organism: Triticum aestivum (assembly GCF_018294505.1). NCBI lineage: Eukaryota > Viridiplantae > Streptophyta > Magnoliopsida > Poales > Poaceae > Triticum > Triticum aestivum. The sequence continues at coordinate 56,289,943 of NC_057811.1, forward strand.
CAATTGGTTGTGTAATACCTCCAAAAAATTCAGTTAAGCCCTTTAACTTCGCAACTATCAGCAGCACATATTTGTAGTACTTTTTTTTACCATAGCAGCCACAAAATAGAATAATGTGTACCTTCCCGAGCTCGTGTATCCATCTATTTGATTAAGGAGATCCATCAACTCTGTTGTATTTCACGATCTGCTCTAGTGCCCTTACAGAATCTTAGGCCACCAATGGCATCAGTTTCATCCATGAAAACAATACATGGCTACACAAAATGATAAAAAAAGATAACATTAATGAATGACATTATTACAAAATACACCAAATTTTATCTTCAAGAGAAACAAAAATAGAATTTAAAATGTGCATAACAACTTAAAATGTGAAGACCATTTGCATGGCTTTTTTCGCGAAGTAGATCTAGAGTTCAGGTGCTTGGTATTGCAGACTGCTAGTTTCTTACTATGTTCCTCTACAGAATGGACTTTCTACAACTACTAAATACATGTTATTCTAACGACTGAAGCAAACATAATATATTTGGCCATGAGGCATTTGATGCTCACGAGCATAGTTAACGACTGAAGCAAACATAATATACTTTAGTGATCTAAATGCTCTTTTGTTTCTTTACAGAGGGGGTACCTTATAAGATAGATGCTTTTACCAATATATATTTTCAACCATAGCAGTTGATACAATCTACATTAGCAAAAAACATTAGTTCAAAATAATACATTAATGATTCCAAATAAAAGGATGATAGCAATGGCTCTATCAAGCGATGCCGTCCTCGTTCCAAGTAGGCAAAAGAGCAGAACACCCCTTGAATGAGTATAGTAGTTAGTACATCTCAAGATGATGATATCTGCATCATTGTCGTGCGTATTCAAGAAAAGAAATGCCAGTTGCTTTAAAATAAGGGTTCATTGAAACAACTAATATAACAACCTTTCTATATATAGCTAGTGAATGAAATAAAGACTTGCATTGTTTGGACATCAACATCACAGAAGTAATTTCATCAAGATAGAAGAGAGGAAATAGTCCTGCACCAATTTACCTGCTTTCAAGAAACATCCGGTTGTGAGGGGTACATTAGAAGGTTCATTCTCATGGGTAAACACAACACATCGTGTGACCTTGTTATGCAGGAGGTTCCAGAGCTCCTCTGTACACTTCTAACCTCAAGCACCTGGGTAATTTTCTCACAACAACCGCTGTTCGAGCGACCATCCAGTGCCTTCCCAGGCATTTGCGTTGCAGACAATACCTATTTGCTGTAAAAAGACATCTCAGTCAATGTTGTGATTTAGTCAGTCAACATACCAAGACAACAAACATGAAGATCGTAAAGAAGTTTTGTTTAAATCAATAAATCCTTATTACAAACAGGAGCAAGCTAGATAAATCCTTATTACTTTCCACAAGCAACGTTGTCAATGACACATATAGGAGCAAGCTATATCACAAATTATTCTCAGGAGCTAGTTAAATGCCCGTGCGTTGCCATGGGCAAGAATGCAAGTAAATATTTCAAATGCCAGTGGCAACGCACCTACCAATACAGCGGCCTGCAGATGAGGCCCACACTACAATCCCATAAAGAATTAATAGCCCAAGGTATTATTGTCAGTTCGCAACTCACGTCACAGATTTACGAATTCCTCATGACTTTCAGTAGTGCATCCTCGTCAAGTGAAGCTCTAAATACTCCAAGTATTCCTTATATTTGAGTAATTGTATATATGATAAAATTGTTCATAGACTTAGAAGGATAGTTGCTAGAGTGCAAAATCAAGGCTGCTTAGTGCCGTCTATGTAACAACCCTCTTCCGAGATGCTATCATTTTACAAACTTTGATTGGATTAATAACCGAGGGACAAGAACTTTTTTGATGGAAAAAAAAATGTAATATAATGGTCAATGCTTACCTTGGTCACGCACCCTCATACAAAACTGTAGCACCTTCACTTCTTGTTGTTCAGATAAACTTCTTAGACTTTTCATAATTAAATAAGAAAAATGGTGGCATAATAATATGTATTGACTACTGAGTCGCATCTTGAAGCAGTGTGATCTAAAGACATGCAGATGTGAATACTGAATTCCACATGCAAATGCAAGTAGTTTCTAGGGAAATTCTTTCTACACCTGATGTTAACAACTTCACAAAAATGTACATATTTGCGACCAAACATCAAAAGTGTAGTAGGTTCCATTTGAGTTACATACCCTTCACTGACAAGTGACCCATGTCTGCAATCTTCAATGGATTTGAGATTTTTATATTCTTTGCCCATTCAACCAGTCAATCTAAAAACCGATCTGCAATTTTCTCATGTGTAGCCATGTGGGTGTGAATCATATCAGGACTGCAATGAAAGCAAAGTGAATCACAATATGTAACTGAATTCAAATGGCATAACCTGACAAACACGAGTTCTAGCATTCACCGACAAAATGCTGATAAGTAATCCCGTACCTAAATGTTCAGAACCTTTACAGTAAGCCAAAACGGCCCACAAATCTCAAGGATCATAACAGATTTAAAAAACGGTTAAGGGCAGACGGCACACACCTGCACAATAGCGGCCTGATGCACTGCTGGCGGTGATGTAGGGCACATCAAGGAGGAGAGAGTAGTTGCAACTGCAAAGATATATTATCTAGGAGGAAATTTAACCGTTGTAACACTACTAAAGAAAATCCACTCGCAGTTCAAATTATGAATTGCTAGCATAGGATTATTTGTCCAATCACGCAGCTCGGTACAATATCATGGCTGCAGAATACCAATCCAAAAGCAGTAGGGAGGTGTATATATCTTTCAAGGAGAATATATCTAGACCCAAATAGGAAATTGTACCCCTCAGATATGGACTTTTTAGGCTGTACAGCTAGATAATCCACACTGCTATTTTTTATCTATATAGGAAACAACAAAACAAAATTGTACAAAAGGGTTGTATAGGAAGAGAGGAAACAAACTAATTAAATAAAAATATTGAAAGGGAAGAAAAGAAAATCCTAGATGAAGTAAACAAACCCCTGAAAGAGGAAAGACACTCTTTAAGAATGTCAACGCTTTCTTATATCATCTACTTACCTTGACAAAACACGGAAAACTGCATCAGACTGGTAATGGTAGAAATGCTAGCAGATCATTTAATGTCAGATATTTGACATTGGGAGATACTAATGCTACTTCGCAGTGGCACATGAAAAAAATATCAAACTGTTTGCTCCTAACAAATGCATCAAGAAATTCACATACGCATAGCTAGACAGTGTATATCATGTACGTGTCCAACGTTCCACTTACAAGCACTCCACGGATTGGCCACACTGCAATATTGAATGTCGTGATGAAGCATCAGAACAGCTTGAATAATCAGACCAGAAAATCAAAAGAGAATGAAAAGAAAGGAATCAGCTAACTGATTTATAGGCACCAAACTTTTAAGATTGGTGGATAAATCTCAACTGCTATCAAGAAAAGGTTGGCACACCCAACCAGAAGGACCTCCAGGAGAACAACACACAACACAACGTCTGAAAATCAGGAACTTGCAGATCAGAGGTCCCTCGCGACTGACCTGGTGAATCGGGGGAAGATGTACATGAATTGTAGGAGGGACAAGGAGAGGACTGTGGCATGGGCCAACGACAGAGGATTCAACGGAGTTCCGATCCGCAGTATGTCAGCCCGAGAGACGAACCTGACGGCGGCGGCGAATCGTTGGGTCGCCCACCGGCCCGCGTCGGTGACCTCAGACCGTCGCTGGTGGGTGGTCGCGGAGGTCGTGCATGTAGGATCGGTGAAGGAAGATCTGGAGGGTGCTGATCTCCATTGCCGCTAGCGAGATGGAGAGAGAGGAGGAGTGCGGTGACGAACACGGTTTCTGTTGTGAACCGACGGCGACCGGAAGGTCCTCAACGAAGGCGCCGACGCCTCCTCTAGGGCCTTGGCGCCGGCAAAAGGATCTGCCTTGGCGGCTAGGGCGTGATTTCCGTCGACGTAGCGACGATCCCCGATGGCGGCTGTGGCGAGGGTCCTCGCTCCCAGGCAGATTCGTCTGGTTTTTTTCTCGTGCGATTTTTTGTTCGTGCGAAGGGGCATCGCTACGCATGGTTGTCCGCTTTTCTTTTACCGCTGATCGGACCGGGAGAGGTGGGAGTAGGACGAAAAGAAACCAGCGAAAAAAACCCGGACAAAAAAGGTGGGACGAAAATAAACCTGGAACGGAGACTACCAACTGAGACATCAGGAGTAGAGATGATCTTGGATGTCCGCACATCCTGGATTCCCGCTGCCTCCCAAGCCGCACCCATGGCCATGCAAGGAGATCATGTACGTTGGCCATGTATATGCATTAGCCAAGGCGTTCATGCGTGCATCGAGTATCACATACTAGTTTGCTCCAGCGTTGTCTAGCCGTAGCTAGTAACACTACTCGACCCAACTGATGAATGTAGTTAGCTAGTAGAGGCTTCGATGAATATGGCTGCCCAGTTTGGATTCCAAAGCTCTATCTCCATCTGGTCACATATATGGAGATACCACCATCAATGCAATTAATTACTAACTCACCAGTAGTACCGTATAGTCTTTTTTTTTGAAAGAAAGTAGTACCGTATAGTAGTTGTTAGCAATTGAGTTGCATGCTGGTATATAGCGTCCTCTGCGAGTCATCTACTTCCTTCGTTTTTATTTACTTCGCACATTAGCTTTGATTTAAGCCAAACTTTATAAAGTTTGATCAAGTTTATCGAAAATAATCTAAACTTTCATAATAAAAGATATATGTGATGTGACAATATATTGAATGATGATTTTAATAGTATTGATTTGGTATTGTGGATGTTAATTTCTTTTTTGTACAAACTTGGTCAAAGTGTAGAAAGTTTGACCTGAGACAAATATATGTGAAGTAAATAATAACAAAGGGAGTACTTGCATGCATGTAGCTTGGTCATACCAAAGTCCGGTAGCCTCTAAACCTAAAATAAGTTTTTCCTTCTCGTGGAGGGCCTAATCAGAAACTTCGGAATTAAATATGTTAAAGATCCTTAATGCTGCAAAGTGCAGCTGCGCTATTTGGTTATTTCCAGCGCACGCCCTAGGCGACAAAAGTCGTTCAACGCGTTATCCAGTGGGTAGTGTAAAGAATACCTATGCGCATGCATATGCCGACGTCACCTATTTATTGCGTTTCAATTTTTTTTAAAGCTACAACTTTTGAACCGAGTGTCAGAACGAAGAACCGTTTTCACCACTAGGTTCGTCGTGACGAGCTCTTCAAAACTAGATCCAATATGAATATGTTTTGATGATTTTTTTCAAAAGCAACTTTGATGCTAGATGAAGCAACTTTAGTGCTAAACATGAGCAACTCTGATGCTAGATGAATTGCACCGTCTGTATAACTAACTTCACCTAGTAGCCACCTAGTTAGTTGTGTGCAACAGTATAATAGGTGGTCACTATGATTTCTAAGTTGCATACATCGAAAAATAAGTTGTGGATTGTTTAGTTGCCTATCATACTGCGAAAGTTTCTTGCCGTAGAGTGGAAACTTGTCTAACATGGCTTCTAAGTTGTCTACCCCAGAGACCAGGTTGCCCTTTCACTACGAAGTTGCCTACGAGTGATCTTCAATTTCCTACAATACTACGAAAATTGTCCATCAAGAGACCTAAGTTGCCTACATATCAGAAAAAAATTGTGGGATCTAAGTCATCTATCATGATTTCAAATTTTGAACTATGTGGGGATGGGTGGTATGAGATCCATGTGCTTTCCTTTTCTAGGGGAGTCTGCGTGCCAATGCTACTGAGCACACGGGTGTTAGCTAGCCAGGTCGTGACGAGCTCTTCAAAAGTAAACCCACATGAATATGTTTTGATAATTTTTCTTTCTTTCAGAAAGCAACTTAAACGCTAGATGAGACAACTTTAGTGCTAAACAGAAGCAACTCCACTCCAATTTAAAGTAACTAATTACCAACAGTGAGCAACTAACTAGTAATAGAGAATAACTTTGAACAGAGGTAGACAACATCATATCACCTTTATAAGCAACTTTCTTTCTACGAGAGACAACTTTAGTGCTAAAAATAGGCAACTTCACTACACTTTCTGTCCTAATTAATTTTTTTCTAACATTCTCCCAACTTCCTCACTGGCACTTCTAAGTTGCATATTGTTCATGCTTGTACGTCGTTGTTTCTAAACTGCCTATAATACTATGAAGTCGCCTACCATTGATACTCTTGTGTGTGCTATTGCTAACTATGATAGGCAACTTTGTGGTCCATTTTGGCAACTTTAGAGTGTTTGCAGGCAACTTAGAAAAACAATGATAAACCACTTCACAATATTGTAGGCAACTATTTTTGCAAAGTTAGGCAACTGAGCAGCAATGATAGGCAACTAATTACTAATAGTAGGCAACTAGGCATCAATGGTAGGCAATTTACAATATTTATAGGCAACTGAAAATCAATTGTAGGCAACTGACTATCAAACAATAGGCAAATGAGCAACCATGATAGGCGAGTTGGGATAATGTTAGTAAAATTCACAGGTACACATAGTGCAGTGAAGTTGTTTTGTATGTAGCACTAAAGGGGCCTTATGTTTTGTGTGGTTTTTCTTGTTTTTACGCAAATAAACCCAATAGGCAGTCCTACTAGGCCAAAGATAAGAAGTTGCTTCCCTATAGCACGATAGTTGCCTCCTTCGCACCCAAATTTTCCCACAAAAAAGTATCAATTTGCCCACAATCAACCATACAGTTGCCTAAAACAAAGTATCCAGTTGCCCACAATCAACAAATAGTTTGCCTAAAACCATGTATCCAGTTGCCCAATCCTCACGAACATAAACATTTACCAAGACCATTATTTGGTAAATATCTAAAGTTTTTAGATACCTGTAATTAAGTTTCATAGAGGTGGAGTCAAGATTTTCCTCTCCTCGGGTGGGATCCCTTGGTGCGACCGTAGAGGGGAGCGGGTGGAACTGGTTAAGTTTCCTAGCTGGAGATATGTGGCACATGAATATGTGTGTGTGCGCGCGCGCGTGCGTGTGTGTGTGTTTTTCCCTCTGCTAGTGCCTAGTTGCCTAACAAAAACTATGGAGTTGTTCAGGCTTGGACTGCACAAGAGTTGCCTGGTGAACTTAGTCTTTTCTATATGTGGCCGCTTTATCTAGATACCAAGTCAGCCTGAGACTACAAAAGAGTTGTCTGGTGAATGCATTGGAGTTACACAAAAATACCCCAAAACTTGCTGGCTTTTTAATGTACAACTCCAGTGCATATAAGTCACATAGTTGTTTTATTTTCGACCCCCAACGGGCTCTATTGGGTGAACTTAGTCTTTTCTATATGTGGTTGCGTTTATCAATATTCGAAGTTGTTGTTGCTACCTCCTTGTTACAACAGAAATTGTTGACGCAGGGGGAAAACATCTCCTCCTTACGCGACATCTAGTTTTGGACGCCGTGTTTGCTCGGGAGGGCAGAGAGGGCATCGTCAAACAGCGGTCGGAGGTTGACCGTTGGGTTGGCATCTCCATTTGTAGTGTAGACTCTTTGTCCATCGCGGGGGCCTCGGCTAGGAGGGGCAGATTTTGCTCCTCTTGTCATCTGAGGTGATGGGATCCGGCTTGATGTCGAAGGGAGCAATCGACGCCGAGGGGCCCTGAGAACGCCCCCTCCTCGACCGGCTTGGAGGATTTCGGACGTACGAACTTGTGCAAACAAATTCGGTGACCGTCATTGGTTGGTTAAAAGTGTCTAGAGAGGTCGGTCCCGACATTTGGGGCGATTTGGTGATCCGCGATGGATTTGTCTTTATGGTAGGCGACTTATAGGTGAAGCTAGTCAATTGGTAGTCATGATAACCAACTTAGAAGGATCCTTTGCTAATAGGTAGTCATACTACGGGAAACAAGAGTTGCTTTTTGAGAGCATTAAAGTGGCCTCTGTAGCACACAAAGTTGCTCCAGAAAAAAAGTTCGTCGTAACCTACTCATCTGGGATCTAGTTTTGAAGAACTCGTCGTGAGAAACACAAAGGTGAAAACGGATCTGAATTTTGACACTCAAATCAAAAGTTATGACGTTGAAGGTTTTTGATCCCCTATATAAATGCAGGTGGGATATATAGCGTGAGCACATGGACCTCACGCTTTCCTTTTTGGTGCAATAGAAGAGGACCTGATGCTTTCGTTTCTTTAAAAGGAATGTGTGCTCAATCTGAAGAACGAGCGCACGGGCGCCGGCTAGCTAGGTCCGTTAAAGATATCTCTATAAAAACAAACGCGAGTTGAAGATTTGTTCAACTGCAACGTCCTTGTATAGAAGTCAAGACACATCGATGAACAACTATTAGGAACATATGACCGTTGAGGAGCACGCTCTGGCCCACTACGCTCCTTGCCACCATGCCCAGCGCGTCGCCAGCGGATCTGGGTAGGAAGAACCCGAGGCCGACGTGCGGCGGGCCAGGGCTGCGGGCGGTGGCGGGTGGCGGCACAGGGACATGCTCGGCGGCTGCAGGATGGCTGTTTTGGGTCTTGGCAGAGGCAAGCGAGGAGGAGTCTAATGATGGCGATTCCGAGGAAGAGGAATCGAGATCTGATGCGTCTCGTCGTCGTTGGCAGTGTAGGACGCATCTGGTGGCTTGCCTGGCGTCGGGACGGCGCGCGGATGCACCACATGTGGAGACGACGGGCGCCCTGGTTGGGCTTGCGTCACGCTTGGCCGGGGGAGATTCGGTGGAGGCAGCGAGGGGCGATGCAGGGTGCAGCAAATAGCCTGGGGTACTGTGGATGTCGATGGGAGCTCGGGTGTGCATCCCCGTGAACAGAGAGAGGTCTGGGGATGGCTGGGTTCACCAACGACGGCGCAAATCGTCTTGGGCAAATTGGTTGAAGGCTGCAAATGCTGCCGGGAGACAACATATTGGTCCATAGTACTCGAACTTAAGCCACTACGAAACCCAATGCATGATAATTTTTTTGGCATAATCCCGTCACGAGATAACAAAAGTTTTAGCAAGCAATAATTAAAGTAAAGTGCTTGAGAGTCTTGAAAACAAGACACCCGTGAGTGTGTTAGTGAGTTACTTTAGAATAATGTTGTCTTTGCATACCTTTCACTTCCTAATTTATGTTTTTATTGCTCAAGAATGAAAATTCTCTTCCGTGCGTTCCAGCAAGCAAGTGTTAACTAGCGTGAATGGAATAGAAGCTACTTTATTACTTTGTCTAGTTAAGAAAGAGTTTTGTGTTGATTCTCCACTAGTAATTGCATAATAACCATGGCATTGTTACAACTATACTAAGTTTTCACGTCAAGAAGCGGATGGTTATCTAGGCGCACCGATCGTAAGTGAACCAAAACGTTATTTCGTTATTTCGTTTTAAACAACTGAGTCCCTAATGATGTGTATTTTTATTTATGTTGCTCGAAGATGATCAAGTTTAAGCTCCGAGGAGTTGACGAGTGTTATTTTTTCGCTCATCGTACCTGAGTTTAAACCGGTATATTTCATAAAAAATGAGATATATGCTCCGATATTCATAATAATGACTAATGAATGCAAAGGGTTCCAAAATCCTCTCTTAATATCTCTCTCTCTCTCTCTCTCTACACGCCTCTAGATCGAGCAACACCATCCCACCCCTCTCTCTCTCTCTCCCTCCCTCTCTCCCTTTCTCCCTCTCTCTCTCCCCCTCTATCTTCGCATAGATTCAATTGATGTCGGCTCTAGATTGAGCAACACCGTCTCGCTGTTGCCTGCCTCTGCGAAGCACGCCGTCGTCCGAGCCTTGCCCGTCATTCCACGTCACCGCCGCCCCGGAGGCGCACCGGCGTCCATGGATGTCACCCCCTTGAGCTTTAGCCGCAACCGCTGGTGCTGCCCCAACAAGAGTTCTGCAACATTATCAATTTTTGCAACTCGACCTCTGTTGCAAAAATAATCTCTAAATGTTTCTGCAACATGATCTCTGCTGTAAATGTTTCCGCAACAAGATCTCTATTGCAAAGGTTCTGCAGCAAGACTTTTGTTGCGGAAGTAGAGGACGACGCTTGGCCACTTGATTGAGGTAGATCTAACAGATCATGAGGCGGCAGATCTTTTTAAAAGATCCGCCGGCATACGCATATGACGTCCCATAGAAAAAAGGAATTTAAAAACTGAGGGTATCCTACCCTGCACATGGGCCGCCCCAAAGGGCGCGCGAGGGAAGGGAGTGCGCCCTAGCTAGTTCGCTAGTGTGCATTGTGCTAAATAGGAGGTCCCTAGGGATACCCCTTGCAAAAGTCGCTCCCACCTTCTATGATGGTGACAAGTGTGTATGTATCTTGTCGCAACCAGGAAGTTTGGGTGGGATTCTTGTTGGTAATCGTAGCATAATTTTAAAATTTTCCTACGCTCACCAAGATGCATCTATGGAGTATACTAGCAACGAGGGGAAAGGAGTGCATCTACATACCCTTGTAGATCGCGAGCGGAAGCGTTCCAATGAACGTGGATGACGGAGTCGTACTCGCCGTGATCCAAATCACCGATGACCGAGTGCCGAACGGACGGCACCTCCGCGTTCAACACACGTACGGTGCAGCGACGTCTCCTCCTTCTTGATCCAGCAAGGGGGAAGGAGAGGTTGATGGAGATCCAGCAGCACGACGGCGTGGTGGTGGATGTAGCGGGATGCCGGCAGGGCTTCGCCGAGCATATACGAGAGAGAGAGAGGTGTTGCAGGGGGAGAGGGAGGCGCCCAAGGCTGTAGGTTGCTGCCCTCCCTCCCCCGCTTTATATAGGCCCCCTGGGGGGGCGCCGGCCCTGGAGATGGGATCTCAAGGGGGGCGGCGGCCAAAGGGGGGAAGGGGGTGCCTTACCCCCCAAGGCAAGTGGGAAGCCCCCCTAGGGTTCCCAACCCTAGGCGCATGGGGAAAGGCCCATGGGGGGCGCCCAGCCCACTAGGGGCTGGTTCCCTTCCCACTTCAGCCCACGGGGCCCTCTGGGATAGGTGGCCCCACCCGGTGGACCCTCGGGACCCTTCCGGTGGTCCCGGTACAATACCGGTAACCCCCGAAACTTTCCCGGTGGCCGAAACTTGACTTCCTATATATAATTCTTTACCTCCGGACCATTCCGGAACCTCTCGTGACGTCCGGGATCTCATCCGGGACTCCGAACAACTTTCGGGTTTCCGCATACACATATCTCTACAACCCTAGCGTCACTGAACCTTAAGTGTGTAGACCCTACGGGTTCGGGAGACATGCAGACATGACCGAGACGCCTCTCCGGTCAATAACCAACAGCGGGATCTGGATACCCATGTTGGCTCCCACATGTTCCACGATGATCTCATCGGATGAACCACGGTGTCGAGGATTCAATCAATCCCGTATGCAATTCCCTTTGTCAATCGGTATGTTACTTGCCCGAGATTCGATCGTCGGTATCCCAATACCTTGTTCAATCTCGTTACCGGCAAGTCTATTTACTCGTACCGCAATGCATGATCCCGTGACTAACGCCTTAGTCACATTGAGCTCATTATGATGATGCATTACCGAGTGGGCCCAGAGATACCTCTCCGTCACACGGAGTGACAAATCCCAGTCTCGATCCGTGCCAACCCAACAGACACTTTCGGAGATACCCGTAGTGCACCTTTATAGTCACCCAGTTACGTTGTGACGTTTGGCACACCCAAAGCACTCCTACGGTATCCGGGAGTTGCACGATCTCATGGTCTAAGGAAAAGATACTTGACATTGGAAAAGCTTCTAGCAAACGAAACTACACGATCTTTTATGCTATGCTTAGGATTGGGTCTTGTCCATCACATCATTCTCCTAATGATGTGATCCCGTTATCAATGACATCCAATGTCCATAGTCAGGAAACCATGACTATCTGTTGATCAACGAGCTAGTCAACTAGAGGCTTACTAGGGACACGTTGTGGTCTATGTATTCACACATGTATTACGATTTCCGGACAATACAATTATAGCATGAACAATAGACAATTACCATGAACAAAGAAATATAATAATAACCATTTATTATTGCCTCTAGGGCATATTTCCAACAGTCTCCCACTTGCACTAGAGTCAATAATCTAGTTACATTGTGATGAATCGAACACCCATTGCGTCCTGGTGTTGATCATGTTTTGCTCTAGGGAGAGGTTTAGTCAACGGATCTGCTACATTCAGGTCCGTATGTACTTTACAAATATCTATGTCTCCATTTTGAACACTTTCACGAATGGAGTTGAAGCGACGCTTGATATGCCTGGTCTTCCTGTGAAACCTGGGCTCCTTCGCAAGGGCAATAGCTCCAGTGTTGTCACAGAAGAGAGTCATCGGGCCCGACGCATTGGGAATCACCCCTAGGTCGGTAATGAACTCCTTCATCCAGACTGCTTCCTGTGCTGCCTCCGAGGCTGCCATGTACTCCGCTTCACATGTAGATCCCGCCACGACGCTTTGCTTGCAACTGCACCAGCTTACTGCTCCTCCATTCAAAATATACACGTATCCGGTCTGTGACTTCGAGTCATCCAGATCTGTGTCGAAGCTAGCGTCGACGTAACCCTTTACGACGAGCTCTTCGTCACCTCCATAAACGAGAAACATATCCTTAGTCCTCTTCAGGTACTTCAGGATATTCTTGACCGCTGTCCAGTGTTCCATGCCGGGATTACTTTGGTACCTTCCTACCAAACTTACGGCAAGGTTTACATCAGGTCTGGTACACAGCATGGCATACATAATAGACCCTATGGCCGAGGCATAGGGGATGACACTCATCTTTTCTCTATCTTCTGCCGTGGTCGGGCATTGAGCCGTGCTCAATTGCACACCTTGCAATACAGGCAAGAACCCCTTCTTGGACTGATCCATATTGAACTTCTTCAATATCTTGTCAAGGTATGTACTCTGTGAAAGACCAATGAGGCGTCTTGATCTATCTCTATAGATCTTGATGCCTAATATATAAGCAGCTTCTCCAAGGTCCTTCATTGAAAAACACTTATTCAAATAGGCCTTTATACTTTCCAAGAATTCTATATCATTTCCCATCAATAATATGTCATCCACATATAATATGAGAAATGCTACAGAGCTCCCACTCACTTTCTTGTAAACACAGGCTTCTCCATAAGTCTGTGTAAACCCAAACGCTTTGATCATCTCATCAAAGCGAATGTTCCAACTCCGAGATGCTTGCACCAGCCCATAGATTGAGCGCTGGAGCTTGCATACTTTGTTAGCATTCTTAGGATCGACAAAACCTTCCGGCTGCATCATATACAACTCTTCCTTAAGGAAGCCATTAAGGAATGCCGTTTTGACGTCCATCTGCCATATCTCATAATCATAGTATGCGGCAATTGCTAACATGATTCGGACGGACTTCAGCTTCGCTACGGGTGAGAAAGTCTCATCGTAGTCAACCCCTTGAACTTGTCGATAACCCTTAGCGACAAGTCGAGCCTTATAGATGGTCACATTACCATCCGCGTCCGTCTTCTTCTTAAAGATCCATTTGTTTTCTATGGCTCGCCGATCATCGGGCAAGTCAGTCAAAGTCCATACTTCGTTTTCATACATGGATCCTATCTCGGATTTCATGGCTTCTAGCCATTTGTCGGAATCCGGGCCCGCCATCGCTTCTTCATAGTTCGAAGGTTCACCGTTGTCTAACAACATGATTTCCAGGACAGGGTTGCCGTACCACTCTGGTGCGGAACGTGTCCTTGTGGACCTACGAAGTTCAGTAACTTGATCGAAGCTTCATGATCATCATCATTAACTTCCTCCCCAGTCGGTGTAGGCACCACAGGAACATTTTCCCGCGCTGCGCTACTTTCCGGTTCGGAAGGGGTGACTATCACCTCATCAAGTTCCACTTTCCTCCCACTCAATTCTTTCGAGAGAAACTCCTTCTCCAGAAAGGACCCGTTCTTGGCAACGAAGATCTTGCCTTCGGATCTGAGGTAGAAGGTATACCCAATAGTTTCCTTAGGGTATCCTATGAAGACGCATTTTTCCGACTTGGGTTCGAGCTTTTCAGGTTGAAGTTTCTTGACATAAGCATCGCATCCCCAAACTTTTAGAAACGACAGCTTAGGTTTCTTCCCAAACCATAATTCATACGGTGTCGTCTCAACGGATTTCGACGGAGCCCTATTTAAAGTGAATGCGGCAGTCTCTAAAGCATAGCCCCAAAATGAGAGCGGTAAATCGGTAAGAGACATCATAGATCGCACCATATCCAATAGAGTGCGATTACGACGTTCGGACACACCGTTTCTCTGAGGTGTTCCAGGCGGCGTGAGTTGTGAAACTATTCCACATTTCCTTAAGTGTGTACCAAACTCGTGACTTAAATATTCTCCACCACGATCTGATCGTAAGAATTTTATTTTCCTGTCACGTTGATTCTCAACTCACTCTGAAATTCCTTGAACTTTTCAAAGGTTTCAGACTTGTGTTTCATTAGGTAGACATACCCATATCTACTTAAGTCATCAGTGAGAGTGAGAACATAACGATATCCTCCGCGAGCCTCAACACTCATTGGACCGCACACATCGGTATGTATGATTTCCAATAAGTTGGTTGCTCGCTCCATTGTTCCGGAGAACGGAGTCTTGGTCATCTTACCCATGAGGCATGGTTCGCACGTGTCAAATGATTCGTAATCAAGAGACTCCAAAAGTCCATCTGCATGGAGCTTCTTCATGCGCTTGACACCAATGTGACCAAGGCGGCAGTGCCACAAGTATGTGGGACTATCGTTATCAACTTTACATCTTTTGGTATTCACACTATGAACATGTGTAACATCACGTTCGAGATTCATCAAAAATAAACCATTGACCAGCGGGGCATGACCATAAAACATATCTCTCAAATAAATAGAACAACCATTATTCTCGGATTTAAATGAGTAGCCATCTCGAATTAAACGAGATCCAGATACAATGTTCATGCTCAAAGCTGGCACTAAATAACAATTATTGAGGTTTAAAACTAATCCCGTGGGTAGATGCAGAGGTAGCGTGCCGACGGCGATCACATCGACCTTGGAACCATTCCCGACGCGCATCGTCACCTCGTCCTTCGCCAGTCTCCGTTTATTCCGTAGTTCCTGTTTTGAGTTACAAATATGAGCAACCGCACCGGTATCAAATACCCAGGAGCTACTACGAGTACTGGTAAGGTACACATCAATTACATGTATATCACATATACCTTTGGTGTTGCCGGCCTTTCTTGTCCGCTAAGTATTTGGGGCAGTTCCGCTTCCAGTGACCACTTCCCTTGCAATAAAAGCACTCAGTTTCAGGCTTGGGTCCATTCTTTGACTTCTTCCCAGTAACTGGCTTACCGGGCGCGGCAACTCCCTTGCCGTCCTTCTTGAAGTTCTTCTTACCCTTGCCCTTCTTGAACTTAGTGGTTTTATTCACCATCAACACTTGATGTTCTTTTCTGATTTCCACCTCCGCTGATTTCAGCATTGAATATACCTCAGGAATGGTCTTTTCCATCCCCTGCATATTGTAGTTCATCACAAAGCTCTTGAAGCTTGGTGGAAGCGACTGAAGGATTCTGTCAATGACCGCGTCATCCGGGAGATTAACTCCCAGCTGAGTCAAGCGGTTGTGCAACCCAGACATTCTGAGTATGTGCTCACTAACAGAACTATTCTCCTCCATTTTACAGCTGAAGAACTTGTCGGAGACTTCATATCTCTCGACCCGGGCATGAGCTTGGAAAACCAGTTTCAGCTCCTCGAACATCTCATATGCTCCATGTTTCTCAAAACGCTTTTGGAGACCCGGTTCTAAGCTGTAAAGCATGCCGCACTGAACGAGGGAGTAATCATCAGCACGCTGCTGCCAAGCGTTCATAACGTCTTGGTTCTCTGGGATTGGTGCATCACCTAGCGGTGCTTCTAAGACATAATCTTTCTTGGCTACTATGAGGATGATCCTCAGGTTCCGGACCCAGTCCGTATAGTTGCTGCCATCATCTTTCAGCTTGGTTTTCTCTAGGAACGCGTTGAAATTGAGGACAACGTTGGCCATTTGATCTACAAGACATAGTGTAAAGATTTTAGACTAAGTTCATGATAATTAAGTTCATCTAATCAAATTACTTAATGAACTCCCACTCAGATAGACATCCCTCTAGTCATCTAAGTGAAACATGATCCGAGTTAACTAGGCCGTGTCCGATCATCACGTGAGACGGACTAGTCAAGATCGGTGAACATCTCCATGTTGATCGTATCTTCTATACGACTCATGCTCGACCTTTCGGTCCTCCGTGTTCCGAGGCCATGTCTGTACATGCTAGGCTCGTCAAGTCAACCTAAGTGTATTGCGTGTGTTCCGAGGCCATGTCTGTACATGCTAGGCTCGTCAACACCCGTTGTATTCGAACGTTAGAATCTATCACACCCGATCATCACGTGGTGCTTCGAAACAACGAACCTTCGCAACGGTGCACAGTTAGGGTGAACACTTTCTTGAAATTATTATAAGGGATCATCTTACTTACTACCGTCGTTCTAAGCAAATAAGATGCAAAAACATGATAAACATCACATGCAATCAAATAGTGACATGATATGGCCAATATCATTATGCTCCTT